>NC_027749.1:46676799-46698939 GCF_000695525.1 Brassica oleracea var. oleracea
TAGAGTTTAAGATTTATCCTAGAGTTTAGGGTTTATCCAAGGGTTTAAGGTTTAGGAATTAGGATTTAGGGTTTAATGTTTTACTGACGACGTTAAAAATATTTTTTGCAATTACTACTATTTTTTTTATTTTTTTACCTTTTAATTTTTAAAAAAATAATATAATTTGACAATATTTTGTTTTCTTTTTTAAAAGATATCGAATATGAAATAACACAATCCTATTGGTTGGTGAACCTAGAGATTCACCTTAGGGGGTGAACCAGATGGTGCTTAAGTCTATGAATGAGAGCTAAGATTACTCGTCATTTCAGATTATTATTTTGCTCATTGGATGGAACCATTGCTGATATGGATGAGAGCTAAGAGATGTGAGGATATAATATATTCGTATCCTTTCTAAAAATAAATGTACACGCATATCTATTAATATAGAATATTTGAAAATGAAGCAAAGCTGAAGACGATAGAGAAAAGGAAACAACAGCCAAGACAAGCACTTGGACATGAAACAACCAAAAGAAAATGTAATGGGGACCTTCACACATGGGTGTTATAAAGAGAACTATAGTGGAGCCAACCCCAAAGCTCAGCTATAAGAATATTTTCTAGCAGTGTGTTGGTTCCAACCTCATATTCCCTACATTTTTTTTTTTTGGCTCAACAACAACTTCTCATTAACCAACTGTGAATACAAGATTACAAACTCAAGAGATTTTAAATCCAACATACAACCGATGCGATCTAGTAACGCGTAGGAACACTGAGTCGGATCCTACACTACCCAATCAATTCATCAATGTATTTTTCACCACAATGAAACGAATTCCTCTCACGACTCGAGAGAAACCGTCTCTTGACCCCTACTTAGACCAAACGAGACGACAATTCTAAACACTCGACAACAACAAAGCTAACAACCAGATTACAAATAGACCCATGACATTGGACTCCTAAAGATTAGAGTGACAGGCCCGGCCCAACATCTCATCACCGCAAGGCGCAAATCTGGTGAGAACTCGTCGCCGTCGAGGTTCAGAATCCGCTCCTTAGCCATGAACTGGGAAAGAACCCGTACTGAAATTCGGGCTTTGACGAGCATACGTGGACCGGACCAGTACCAAAGGTGAATCCATGGCGTGAAGTTTCACTGCCGGCGAGACGGGAGGAGTCACCATCAGGCGCTGGGATGTGAACCTCCATCGCGTACCCACTGCAGAGTTCGTCCTCCGGTAGACTCCTCCGGTGAAACAAACCCTCCGACGCGTCTACCACGAGAACCGAGGACCAGAACCATCTTCACCAGCCGTCGCATCACACCTCCGTTTAGCTCACCGTCACACCGGACTGTAGATCCAAGGTGGAGGAGGTCTCCCACTGAGCCACGCGCCGTCGCCGTAAGAGGAGCACCGAAGATCTAAAACGGAAAATTGACTCGTTAGCTCTTCTCAACCCTAAAAGCCGACCTATCCTGCTTCCACCTTCCTGCGACTCACTGCTCCTCCAAAAACGCCGTGAGTTTCCCTTTTGACCACACAAGTCTCCGGAGACACCCCGACAAACCAGAACAACACGCATCTCGTCTTAGGGTTTGGGTCGGAATGGAACAGGCAAAAGAAAAAGAAGATTAAGGGGAAGAGAGAACCCTCCGGCACCGGACAAACGCCGGACCAGAGGTAGATCTGAGAACTTCTTTTGTGGCGGCTGAGAGAAAGAGTTGAGAAAGACTAGGTTTTTTTTCATATTCCCTCCATTTTATTATTCTTAGTTTCAACATTGATGAAAAAGTTTTTTTTAACTTCTTATAACTTTTCTTTAAAAATAAGATGTATGGCTTCTTCATCTACGATTGTAATGCGTAAAGCCCTTAGCAGTTTTTAACAGACAAAAAAAGTTTGGGTAGTTGCAAAACATTGTCATGCATGTGACTTTGGTTGAACTTGTGCATCCATCAAATCCATGTCTAATTAATTATATATATATATATATATATATATATATATATATATATATATATATATATATCCCTACATAGATATGATATCAAAGTATTATGACTTATATTCTTTTCTTCGTAATTAAGAGCTAACAACTAAAGTAATAATATCAAATTAAGTTACGAACGTTCTAATGTTTCTCTGGTAAATTAGGGGGGGTATTTAATATTTTTCCTTATTGGTGGAATCAAACAAACATGTGTCGGTTTTTTTTGTTTAAAATTTTCTATGTTAAATTAAGAAGGGCCGTTGACAAAAAAAAAAAAAAAATTAAGAAGGGCCAGATTTTGGCACAGAACGATGAAACATTAGCTTTAGACTTTTTTTAAAAAAAATCTTCATCGTAGCTGAACTTATAAAGCTGTTTTTTTAACACCGGTTAATTATGATATTACAAACTATGAAAAAAGTTACAGAACCGATACTACGGCCGATAATTTTACCTGCTTTATAAAGATTTCAGTCTGACTGTATCTTCCGAACAGTCCTTCGAGATCCATTTCTGACGGTACGCCTTGCGGTATGCCGAAGATCTCTCGTAAACTTTTTCTCCAATATTCTGTATCATTCGGCTTTTCCGAGAATTAAAACTCAGACATTCTAGTGTAGAACCATTAATGAACCTTTGGTCAAACCCTGACCAAAGGGCTTCCACACATTAGCTTTAGACTTAGACTCTAAATTTTTTTAAAATTTATATATATATATATATATATATATATATATATAAACCTCTAAAGTACAAAAAAAGAAAAATTTACTAGACTTCTTAAAAAATGTTTCAAGCCCTAAATCTGATATCTGACCATAATACTAAGAGACAATGACGCTTTTACATAAAACCAAAACGAGTGTGCTTATGAGCATATCCTAAACTTATATAATATATGCTATATTTCTTTATCATTCGAAAAAAATCCATTACAGTTTCATTGTTGCCAGCTTGTTATACAGCAAAGGTGTATAAATAAATAATGAACCAATATATAAAATAATTACATATTTAAATCATAATTTTAGCTGAAGCCCGCAGATTCGTTATGGCCTTTTACTGTCCATGCAACGCAGCCACCACACGGATGGCCGAAACCACCATATTTTGATTTCCTTTAATAGACCAATCTTATAAAATAAAATCTGAGAAAAATTATAATTAAATTTTGATGCAGAGATTATATGTGTAAAAAACTTGGCCTGAAATAGATCAGGTATCCGGACAATTTTAAAGTATCCGGATCAGGATTCTTATCCGGCGGATCCATAATTTTATTATTCTTATCCGGATCCGGAGTTTTCTCGTTATCCGGCGGATCCATAATTTTACTATCTTTATCCGGATCCGAGGTTCTCGGATATCCGGATGTCGGATATCCTTCTAAAAATTTTAATATCCGGCGGATATCCGGATCCGGATTTGAATCCATAAAATAAATAAAAAAATAATATTAATATATTAAAACTAAAAATAATTTAAAAATAAAAAAATATATATAATGTTTTTAATTATTTATATGTATAATATTACAAAATTTACATAAAATTTACATATACTATTATAAAAATAAAAATATATTAAATAAAGTTAGTTTTTATATATAGATATTACTATTTCTGAAATAATTATTAATAAAATTTACGGATCCGGATATCCGGGCTAAAAAATCAAGATATCTGGATCCGGATCCGGCTTTGACGGATCCAACATTTTACTATCTGGATCCGGATTCGGCTCCTCCGAATATCCGGATTTTTGGATCGAATTTGGATCGAATCTCTGATCGAATCCAGATCTCGGATAAAAGTCGCAGAACTATAAAAAACCATGTGTCACACTGTAGGATTAGTGCTTAGCCATTTCGCTAGGCTTGGACTTTTAGCTTACAACGAAATGTTGTGCCACTTTAGTCTTCTTCAACTTTGCCTTTTGTTTCCTTTGAAAAGGCTTCTTATCACTATTACTAATCTTTGTTTAGAGCCACGTAAAATATTCCTCCTATTTGGGGATTTTGACCGTAGGATCTGGGAGTCAAAGATTTTGAGAGGACTATTTAATATTCCTCTGTATCACAATAAGTAGATTTTAAAGTTTTTTACACCGATTAAGTAATTAGAAAATTTTATTCAATCTTTCTCGTTTGTATAAAAACAACAATAAGTACAGATAATTCAACCAATAAAAAATTATACTGCAGAATACAAATAGTCAAAAACATAAAATTGCATTTACTTTTTACATGAAAACTTAAAAACATCACTTAAAATGAAACAAATTTTTTCTCTTAAAACACCACTTAAAATGATATGGAGGGAATATTAGATCGGGAAAGAATCTCAGGAAAATAAAAGACAAATATTCCATCAAAATAACATTGTAGATTCCCCGAATCAACAGTTATTAAGCCAACTTATTACGTATCAAACCATACTAAATATGTTATATATCTTCGGAAGTGATTATGTTTCTTCATATGTCTACTTAATTTCTACCACATGTTTTGGTGTTTACCATTCAAACCATGTGCACCTGCGCATCGCGCCCTGGCCACTTTGATGCGCTTAGTCAAGTCATCCTGATTGCAAATATCCTCGAGCGTTGTGATATTTAGTCCAATTTTGACTTTGTAATTGCATACCAAATTTTGACATGTAAGCCAATTTATTATGATAATTTTCACATGAAGAGTATGTCACAGTAACATGCTTCTCTTCCTACTTGCCTAGTGAATTTATATTCTTATTTCATTTTTTTGTAAACTAATTATATTATATTCTTATTTCAGATCAAGAATCTCGAGTTCGTAGCTACTAATGCAATTTTGGATACAAACAAAAAAAAAGCTGACATGTCAATACACGGAGATGAATTTTCATATTTTATTTAAGATTTGAAAACACGGTGTTTTATTTATTTTTTAGTACGACAGAATTAATATATTTCTCTGACTAATTTACTACTTCTTCCGTTTCATATTGTAAGTAGTTTTAAGAAAATGTTTTTGTTTCAAAATGTAAGTAATTTTCGTATTTCTAGGTAATTTTTACATTTATTGAATACAGTGTGACCAATCAAATTAAATAGATATATTTTTTTATTGGTTAAATTATATATAACTTATTTATTATAAAATACTAAAAACATAATAATTTTTTTAATCTGTGTGCTTTTAGCCAAAACTACTTATATTATGAAACGGAAGGAGTACCATTTAAGAAAAAAAAACCGATAGAAACTGGCTAGGTGATCTAAACATTAGATTTTGAGGAGAAGAGACAGTATGTTTATTAACAAAAATCTAAATCCAAGTTCAATTGAGATTCACATGGGATAACGTGGAATCTAGGCTTAGTACTTCGAAAACAAATCTGATATATTGCAAATCAAAATAGGCAATGGGCTACTCACTACTAGTGTGGTAGACTGGTAGTGTACAGAAGGATGAAAAAAAGTGAAATAGAATGGAGTTGCAAATATGAATTGAAACTTCTATTTTTGACTTTTCGACATTTTGTTCAAAAAAGGCTAAACAATGCATTTATTGAACCTTGCGCATTTCGGTTCGACATTAGAATTCAGTTTCATTACTGATTACTCTTTTTCCAAGTATTTACATGTATGCCATACCACTATATAATGAGGTTTAACTTTCATGTACAAATGCATGTTTTTCCACATTCTACTGTAAAAAAACTTGTCTTTTTTACCAAAAAAAAAACTTATGCCTTTGTATATTGTCGATATATTATTTAGCTTTTTAATAATATAATATGTGGATTTGAATTTGGATGGTTTTGTTTATTTTTACTTGTAATATGAAAAAGTAAAGCAGCCCAAGAAAGAAATAAAGAAATAAAGAAAATGAAACCTTAGTCCGGTTTAATCTCGTGGACTAACTAAACCAGAGTGACCAGTAAAGACTAGAAGAAAGTCCGTGAAGGATAAGGGTGACAGAGAGAGGAGACATTGTGGTCAACTTCAGTGCATAAAGACATGGGTACGTGGATACCAGTAGCCACACGTGCGCTCAATCATCAAACTTATACATGCATACATACACATATAATAATATGCTTTCAATAAATAAATATATCAAAATTCTTATTCTCACCGGAAGGCGACGAGTACTTCCAGACAAACCAACTAACATTCTTTAAATTACTTAATTCATGTCCCATTCTCCTTCCCTTTTCTGATTCTATTCAATTTCTTGTTTTTATTTGGTTTACAACCAAATCAAACGAGCATTTAGCTATTTACTAAGTTTCTTCGCTAAGTATTAATTTAGAGATTTATAAAAAAGTGGAGAATACTGGAATATACTAAGTTTGTCTTGTGACTTGATATACTAATTTTATAGAACCGGAATGTTTTTGCACTTTATTTCTTCCGAAACTCTACGAATACTTTAAATTTTGTGCGTGTTAATATTAAGTTACATCAATTTCTCGATATTTTTTTACGTTAAATCAAAATATCTAAATAGGATATTTTATTTGTTAACTAGCGGTATTTCCACGCTTCGCGCGGAATGTAATATATTTGGTTAAACATAAGTTTTATTTGTATATACTTATTGGTTTAATTATTTTATAAATTTGTTGTTTATTTTTTTAAAGCTTCTACTGTATATACTATTTATCATTATGTATAAATTTTATCTTTTTAGATATATGTTGAATTGGTCCCAATCAGTTGAAACTATGCATGTATATTCAGTTTTTGTTTTAGTTCTTGTTTGTTTTTCTCGATTTTTTGTTTTTTTTGTTCTAGAAATATATGACTCATTCTATTATTTATGAAACTTTTTTTAGTTTTGGTTTGGTTATTTTGCTCTTTGGTTTAGTTTGGCTACCGGTCGTAAGAACCAACTAATATCCAATAAACTTTTGGTTCCAATTCGGTTCTGATTTTTGGTTAATTTTGGATAATTCGCGTAAAAATTAGATCTTTTCAGTTTTGAGATTTAATATCAGATAATCCAGATAAATTTTAATATTGAAACAAAAACTATTTGGATAATTCTGTTATTTCGGGTAACTCAAATAATTTTAAATATTTTGGATAAATAAATATACGGGTATTTCATATTTTAGTTACATTATTTTTTGGTAATTTTAAAACTAAATATAATATATGGGTCTAATACGGTTTTAGTTTTTTCAGTTTCAGAAATATATGAACCGCTCGGTTATTTGTGAAATTTGTTCAGTTTCAAATTCATTCTTTTTGTCGGCTTCGATTCGGCTTTTTCTTCTTAATTAATATGCTGAGGCATAGTTGAAACCATCGTGATAGCGCATGTTTTGTTATTTTTTTGTTTGCAAATATTTTATTGTATTTATTTGTTGCACATGTTTTTTTACTTAATATTTTAGGGTATTTGGTTTATAAATAATATTTTATTTTTTTGGTAATTTTATTACTAAATAGAATTACTATTTTAAGTTTTTATTTGGTTTTATGATACAATTTTGATTTTTCAGCTTCAAAAATATATAAACCGTTCGATTGTTTGTGAATTTTTGTTTAGTTTTGGATTATTATTTTTTTGTTGGCTTCAATTCGGTTTTCGGTTCTTAATTTATATGCACACATAGTTGAAACGTAAGTGGTGTCACATGTTTTGTTTTTTTGTTGGCTTCAATTCGGTTTTCGGTTCTTAATTTATATGCACACATAGTTGAAACGTAAGTGGTGTCACATGTTTTGTTTTTTTGTTGGCTTCAATTCGGTTTTCGGTTCTTAATTTATATGCACATAGTTGAAACGTAAGTGGTGTCACATGTTATGTTATTTTTTGTGGGCACAGTTTTTTATTGTAATTTTTTATTTGTTGCTTAATACTGTTACGGAAGTAGTGTGTGTTTAGAGGCACATAATTTAACCTTCATTGTAAATATGTTTTGAGCAATTCCGTGTGATTGTGTTTTTTTTTGGTGTTGTGCCCTCATTTTGAGAGTGAATATTATATTGTGATATTTGGGAAGTCGTGTTATGGAAATATTTTTATGGGGTTGATGTTATTGCATGTGATACTTCATACTTGCTATGGTCAATGGTCTATGATCCGTGAGTAACGAGAGAGCCTCGTGAAATTATCAACCATCTCACCTTCTTTGTGTTTACCTTTCATCTACCAAGAGTATGTCGACACCCATAAGTTCACCTTCTTTCTTTGCATTCCAAGCCTTCTCAACAAGAGAAATCACACCTTGACTAGTTTTGGATAAGGTTCGGCTTTCAATTAAGTTAGAAGTAGGTTATTGTGGCCATTGAATATAGCTGAACTGCAGAAAGAGGATGTGAAATTTTTCTTTTTTGATAAGAAGAGAGAATGTGAAATGATTTGATGGGATTTGTGATTTGTAGTGAATCCAACAATGGTATTTATAGTTATAGGTGTAGTTTTCAGACGTTTCCATGACGGTGTGAGTGAGCTGATGAATGCGAGAGAGTGGAGGTAGTGATGAAAACGACATTAATGAAATCATTATAGTGGCTGACTGAATTCAGGGGGAATGCGTTATGTAAACCAACAGTCTTGTTGGCTAATTTGTTCCGATCATACATGATCGAAGAAGAAAGATTTCCGGGCCGAGATTTTGAAATAATGATTGACCCAAACAAATAAATCAGATGCAACATGAGGATTTCGTAAGTAGACAACTCATTTTTCAAAAACAAAGAGTGAGGAAAAAATGTTACGTATCACATTTTGGAATAGCCTTCACTGAAGTGACGCATTATGGAGCCTTTTAGTCAAATTTATTAGTATAGATTGTCAAAGTGTAACATTGATGTTAGTGTGGTGTTATATGTTTTACTATATGTTTGATATTAAGTATTCTGATATTTTTGGTCCTATGTAAAACTAATATCTAAATATCGTTCTTGATAAAAGTACATCAGTAAACGTGTATTTGGCATTAATGTTTTACAGTTAGAGTTTAAGATTTCCTTTATAAATGGTTGAAATTAGGAATTAAACATTTTGATCACTATTTTTAAAGTAACAATTTTTATTTCTCCCCTTACGAAAAATGTTACTGACAATGATCTGAGACAAGAATGCCAAAAACATCATAACTGTATAAAAACATGTTTAGTAACATTTTCTGTAAAACGAAAAAAAAACGAAAATGTCATTATAAAAACAAAGAGATAAAAAGTGTTTAGCGTATAATTTGGGTTGATGATCTATTTCCCCCTGAGAAGTATCATATATCATTAGATACACACAGACTTTTAACCACGTTCTATTTCCCCACAAAATAGAAGTTTGAATCCTATATCCCCCCAATTAGAAAGATCGAACTCTTTTTCCCCGTACCGTCGAATTTAATGGTTTACTAGGGTGAACTAGTATGGAACCAAAATAAACCCATTTTAAACATAACCAATCCCACTTGAAAAACCGATCTTCACCCGACCCTAGTCTTTAAAAACCCCGATTCCTAAACCACTGACAGTAACGAACCCTAACAAAATCGAATTGGGAAAATTGATTTGTGGGAGAGATAAGAGAAATTGAAAGATGAGTGATGTTTCTGGAGCTTCAAGTAGGTCGTCAATGGTGCGTTCAAGGATAAGGGTCGTGGGTGTCCCAAAACATTGTTGGTGGATATGAAATATCGACTTTGATGTCAAGATCAGAAAATAATCCGTATCGTCGTTACCATAGGTGTTCTTATGTTGCTTCAAAGAAGGTAATGCTTACTCTTATTGATTTGATTGTGCAATAACTCAGATTCTAACTTGATCGATTTTAGCTTGAGAATGATAATCATTTCTTCAAGTGGGTGGATGAGGCATTGTTAGAAGAGATTAATGTTTTGAAGAACAAAATGAGTAATCTTGAAAAGAATTGGTGAAAGAATTTATGATGGAACGAGGAGAAAGTGAGAAGAAAGTATTTGAGAAGATGGAAATGAAGCTAGAGAAAGAGCTTTTTGACAAGATAGATGAAGTGTTAATGGAAGCGAAATGGAGCACGAAGAAGATGTGTGTTGGTGTTGTAATAGCTTGTATTGTTGGGTTTGTCATCATTAAGCTTGTGTGATGGATTTCATTTCGATAAATGTTGTTTAATGCTATGAAGTAGTATGTTCTTGTACTTGACTTTTTATGTTGTTTAATGAAATTTTTGGTATTTTCATACATGAGAATGATACCAAAACATGATGACAACACAAACAAATCCGAAAAATTCATGGTTATAACCTACATGATCGATTCATGTCCATACATAAGGAAAAAAAACACCAAAATAAGTAGAAAGATTCTTGTTCATTATACATGAAGATGACAACAACAAAATAAGCCGAAAAATAGAGAAGACACAACCCAAAAAATACTTCTTGCTCTTCCTCTCCTACTCTAGCTACCGATAAATGTCATCAAGCTTGGGAGGATTCACCTTGACTGGCAAAGATTTGAGATGGTTCAGCTTGTGGAGCCTATAAAGATTAAAAAAAAAGTCTTATGTAAGTTATGAAAGGAGAACCATATAGAGGATAGGAAAAATGAATCATACCTTCTTATGGGGTCCCTCCTTATGAAAACGAATATTGTGGTTAGGCGCACCACAAAGTCCACAATGCATAATGCGCTTCAACGCCTTCTTCACAGGGGACTCATTTTTGCCCTTTTTCCTTTTGTTGTCTTTCTTCTTTTTGCGACCAGGCTGGTATGGCTCAGGAGCTGGATGCACTTCAGGGGCTGAAGAAGTTGGCCAAAATCGTGCTCCTCTCAATGGTGTTATGCCCTCTTCGTATGTCCTCCTCCACACTGTCGTCCGAAACCAGTGACACACAAAATCCTCGGCCTCTAGTTTCCTATCCAAGATGACACCATATCCATGTTCACAAGAGATCCCAGTGATATCCCACTTCATACACGTGCATGTTCGCGTCTCCAAATTGACACGGTAATAACATGAGTCAGCATTCACCAACCACATACCATTTTTGCTTCTATAAACAGTACACTGTGATGCTTTTTTGTGCTCCAAAGCGAGTATATCAACCACGTAAGGTGTGCATATGCTCTTGTGGTCTTGAGCAATCAAATATCTAGAAGTGATACGCATCATTGCAAGACGTGCAATGGTATCCAACATCGGTACCATTGGCTTTTCGCGGGCACAAACAATGGAGGCGTTGAAAGATTCGGTTGAGTTGTTCTCAACGTCCTCACAATAATTCTCCAACTTGAAGAAAGCTCTAACCCAAGTCATTGGATTAGTCTTCATCACATCTGCATACACCTCTGAGTCGTAGTTGAACAGCCTATCAAGATTCTCCTTGTACTCCGCCTCATTGTAGCTCCAAGCAAGTTGCCAAATATATGGCTTCATGTCACTCTTCTTTCCATGTTTAGCTTTCACGTTTCCATAAATGTGTCTAACACACATTATATGCTCCATCTTCGGAAGCTCCAACTGAACTGCATTGATCAGTCCCTGAAACCGACCACACACAAACATAAGAAAATTTTATTTTTAGAAAAAATTACATGACAATCATTAAGCTTACCTTCCGACGATCAGAGACCATAATATATCCATCACCATCTCCTAAACCCAAGTCTGTCTTGATATGCTTCACAAACCACACCCAATTTGGAGTGTTTTCCACTTGAACAACTGCCTAAGCAATGGGGTAGATTGAATTATCCGCATCTCGACCAAGAGCCACTAACAATTGTCCTTTAGTTTTCCCTCTTAAGAATGTGCCATCCATCCCAATAAGAGGTCTACAAGTAGCTTTCCATGATCTCCTAAGGACATCGAAACACACATAGAAACGGTCAAACACATCTTTTCCTTCCTCATTTCTTTTGGTCTCGACTTCCACCAAAGAGTTGATATTTGACTCGAGAATCTCGGCAGCATAGTCTCGGATTCGACCAAACTGAGTATCATACTCCTTCTCAATCCACCTCATTGCTTTATTTCGGGCAGCTTGATATTGTGCTCTAGAAACCGTGATCTTCCACCTCTCCTTGATCAATTCTTCTATCTTCATTGGCATGAAATATTCTGGTTCTTCTCTTATCTTATCAACAAATAACCTAGCTATCACAGAGACCTTAAGCATCCCACATTCTCCATTTGGAACACAGCTGTGTTCATTTTTGTACACTTTAACATACCATCTCTCTGGTTCTCCTTTACTCGAGCAATAAACACGCCACTGACAATGTGAATCTACATTTCGACCAGCACAACTAAAACCAAGTTTGGTTTTGTCATACCTATATTGCTTAATATTGTGACCAGTCTTCAGAGCGTAGTCCAATACCGCCTATTTGAATGCAACTCAATTGAAGAATACTTGACCCTCGAAGAGATTCTCATCACCTCTTCTAATTCGTTAACGCTCTCTTTTCCTCTGTCGTTTCATTTGTTTCTCATCACCATCTTTCTCCTCATTCGTATCACTATCAGTCTCGCTATCGGGATAGATGTTATGCCGGATGGGAGGTTCGTTGATGAATGCAGCTACATCTTTTTCAACCCGGAAAGCGTGTCTCTCCATCTCTTCTTCGTCGTTTGATTCATCCCTAAGTGAAGGAATCGTGTTTTCACCGACCGTCTCCATTGTTTCTACTTGTAATCAACTGAAATCGGTCGGTAAAGCTTTCTAGGGTTTGTTTGTCGATGAAGAACACTGGGGATTTGGGGGTTTCTGTATTCGGGTTAAACCAGTAACAATTGGGTTATAATCGGGTTTTAATCAGGTTTTAATCGGATCTTAAATGGATATTTTCGGTTAAATCGCGGTTTTTGTTGGGCAACAATAGATTACGATTTAATGATAAACAGTAAACCGGCGTTAATCCAAACCTATGTGTATTTCGGTGTTTAACTTACACGGTATGGAGAAAAAGAGTTCGATATTTCTAATTGGGGGATATAAGATTTGAACTTCTATTTTATGGGGAAATAAAACTGGGTCAAAAATCTGTGTGTATCTAGTGATATATGATACTTCTCAGGAGGAAATAGATCGTCAACCCGTATAATTTTAAAAAGTTTTTTTTGTTAAGAAATTTTAAAAAGTTACCAACTAAATCTTAAATTCTAAATGTAAAATATTAATGCCAAAACAAGTCTGATCTTAAGCAGTACTTATAACCACAAACAATATTAGCCTGTTCTTCGACCAGTATTTAATTTGTCCAAAATAAATCGATATAACTGTCACAGTGTTTTCAAAACGATATTCTAGTTTGCAAAATCATAAACATTGAAACTTATTGTTTAATAAATTTTCTATTCTTTCGCTCAATTGTTAAACTGTCAAATGTGCATTACAGAAATGTGATCTCAGTGCACATTTGATAGTTTATTAGTGTGAAGTTTTTTAACACAGTGCAAATAGATAGTTCTGACAAAAAAATGCATTTTATTATTCTGCAGGTTGGAAGTCGAAATTGCGAGTCTCAAGTCTGCGCAAATTGAAAAGATGTTTAGCTTGTTTTCTCATATTTATTGTTTACATTTATTATACAACTATATGCCTCTTTTTTTTTCTTAAACACCAGCATTCCTTATTAATTTTGTGCACGAATATGGCCATCGTAGACCTAAAAGAAAACGAATTCGCTATCAAAATTGATATCTTCGGGATGCGGGGTGATACATCTTTTAAAACTAGAAAAAAATTAAAATTATAAAATAAATATGTATTCATAAACTAAAAAATAAGATTTTAAAATTCTTATAAAATGTAAATTTATTCATTTACATAATAATATACAAATTCTATAACACATATTTATCTCAATACGTTTTTCCTGTTAAATTCTATGTTTTCTTCGAATTGATCTGTGTTCATTCATAACAGTATACTTTTTTTCATAACAGTATACTTCGTTGACAACTTGAAACACAAATCCATATATTATAGGGAGAATGAATCAACGTAAGGTTCAAGAATAACATGCTATTTAGATACTACTATTTTGGTGGAAACACTTCAAGCATATTAAATCGTGAACTGTAAACTTTCATCTCTGATAACTTCACATGAAGTTCTGTACCAATAAGAGTAATTTTTCTTTTGTGCAACCAATAAGAGTAATTTATACAGTCGAATAAGATAGGGAATAGAGTTTTCATGGATTTATAAATGTATTAATAATTAAACTTTTATCAGCCGCTAGTAAACTGGAGTAGTTTATATTGCACACATGCATGAACCACACGAACACAACCAAAAAGACCAACCAATCAACACCAGATTTTGCAATAATGAAAATGGAAAATTATTTGAGAGAGAGAGAGAAAGAAAGGGATGGGAACACAAGAGGACAAAAAGAGGCCCTCGTGCAACTGGGAAATTTTCAATGTACTGTACTACAGTGCAGCTTTTAGTTAATGGCTCCATAATAATAAATCGAGTTTTTGATAAGAAGAATTGATATATTCTATTAATTTGCTACTTCAATTCTCAGTGATGTGCAGATAAAAGCATACTACTTTTTGATCTGCGCGTGTGGATGGGCATTCCTCCTCTGGTCTCAATCGATGTACACGTACATGAGTTCTATTCTAGCTACCATAGTGCACACGATAGACATCGTTTTTGTCACATCAACATTCATTTGCATTTATGAATGTATGGGTCATGTCACTCTTTAAAATTTTCTTCACAATATATCAAGGACTTAAAACACTTGGACATGTATTCTAATTTTGATTGCTAAATTTCCTAACAAGTTTTAAAATTGGTGCAATGATCCTGGCAAAGGTAACAGCCAGTGTTTTGAAATCTGATCCGAACCCGTAGTTGAACCGGTAAACCCGGTGATCCAGAAAAAATCCGGTTTGGATTTTGTGAAAAATCCAATATTTAAAAACCCGTATAAACCCGCAAAAACCCACTAAAACCCGGAACCCGATACCGGTTGAATCACCGATTGAACCAATAAATAATTTTTATTTTTTTTAGTTTTTAGATTATGTTTTATATTCTAAGTTTTCAGTTAAGAAGTTCGGTGTTGACAAAAAAAAGATGTTTTTCCTTTTCAGTTTACATTTGTGATTTTTAGATTTTGATGAAGATTTCACTATGCCACTGAAGAAAATAAAGTAAACGATGGTAGAGATAAGCAAAATTAGTTGATGTGATTTGATGTTAGTTTTTTCCGTTATTGACAATTTATTACAAGAATTTGAAGTTTAATTTATTATTTACTTTAGACATTTAAATATTTATGAATTTTATATCTTGATTTTTTTTAGATGTCATAACTCTTACTTTGTTACAAAATTTTTTAAATAGTCTAAAATCTTTTTTAATATTTTGTATGTCAAATAAAAATATAAATATAAAATCTAAAGTTAACTATTTTCTAAAGACTTTCTAAAGACTACATATCCAAACTATTATTTTATGTTTTAAAAAACATTTAGAAAATATTAAACTTTAGTTTTTATATATTTATTTTCATATCTAACATATTATATTATAATAAAATTTATTTATTTATTAATCCGCTATTTATTCACGGTCGACCTAGTGACCTAGTAACCCGGTAAATCGTCCGGTTCAGTACTCGGATTTAAAAACATTGGTTAAAACTGACTAGAATAGTGAAACGATGAAAGGCCTGACTAGAATATAAACATTATTGATATAATGATAAGATGGACGACCAGGAAAAAAACGGAAAGGTGCTCAACTTGACGCATCCCTTTTAAATTGAACGTATGTGTTTTGAAGTCTCACTTTTCTTGTACTCTTGTGCAATAATTTCATTTCCCTACGTAAATATATTCTGAAAACTAACAAATCAACCGACACATATCTTCCTTCTGTAGTATTATGAGTCATTCTAGTTTATTTACACGACCAGCAATCAATCGACAACGCGAACACTTGAATAAGTGGAAAGAACCCATAAGAAGTGAACCGACGAGGTTTTAGAGGCAAGCGAGCTTTGAGTTGTTAAATAATCTGAATTCGAAGATATCCCACTACATTTCATTCCGTGACCACGCGGATATGAATTCATTGTAACGTTCATTTGGCTGTCTGAAGAAAAAATTCATTTGTGGATTACAAATCGCTTTGAAGATAAATCTAAAATCTTCTAAAATTTGGAATACCTCATATTAATAATAAAAAAGCATATAAAAAGTGAAAATGATAATCAGGAGAAAAAATAATTACATCAAAGGAATATTTTTTTATCAAATCAAAGGCCCTTGTATGTTTGTAATTTTCACACGAAATCGCTTTAATATAGTGACATGACTAATGAATGTATTTGACTTTGGTTGCAAAATGCTAGAACATATACTGAAGCTGGTGTGTAAAATAAAACTTTAAATGATTTTACACTATCATAGTGTCAACTTCAATAACAAAGGTTAATTCTGAGTTTGGTGAGAAAATAAGGTAAGATATCAACTATACCTTAGTTTTGATAGTAATTTTACATATATAAACACTATCTAAACTTACTGAGGTATGCGAACTGAAGGTACATAATACCTATACCTTTCTTTCATCCCAATTATATAGAAATCATTAATGTTTTTGTTTATAACAAAAGTTACAAAACCCATAATGATGCAACAAAGTAATAAACTTAATTACCTGAAAAGAAGAATCTTCCCCCACGCACTACCAAACAAGCATTCATGTCTGAGATCCTGAAGTTATACTCCCATTCTATCTCTTCTTTTTTAGAAAATGTCATTATAACATTTTTCCTTGTGTTTATAAATGTATTATTTTACATTTCTAATATAATTTTTTATACATAATATTCTTTTTAACTAATCAATATATATTTATTTAATTCATTTTAATTTAAATAAATTATATTAAATAAGAGTATATTTTATTATTTTTAATCCACCTGGAATATGTCAATTGCGAAACGGCAAGAGTAGTGCTCTGCATCCCTTTTCCCTAATCTTAATAGTGACTTAAATTTTTAGTTATTACCTTTTGAATTTCAGTTTAGAAAACCTTTTTGCAGAAACGAAAATGACCTTTTCAAGAAATAACCTCGTCTTTGAAAACATGATTAAAACAAAACTGATGCAATGTAAATACTATAAGGTTATGATTGGTAATATTAGAGTAAATGAGAGGGAAATAAAAAAAATGAAATAGAGTGGAAATGTAAAAGGGGAGTAAATGACTTTACTCATGGAAATCCTAGAGTAAATATGTGTGGGCATTTTTTTCTTACAGTAATTGGAAGCAAAGGAAAAGAAAATGTTTTCGCTTGATTGATAATATTTTAGAGTAACTAAGAGTAACTAATTTTTCCACTGAAACATTTACTCTAAAAGTGACTTTCAATCAAACCCTAAATGTAAATCTATCTAGTCTCTCTCTCTTAACATAGTGGTGCCTTAGGTGCCTATATAAACAATGCCACACAGAACCATTTAGACCCAAATCAGAGAACCTTAATCATCTCTCTCTCTCTCTTTCTCTCTATCTATCACTGGTTCTGTTCGAAACAGAAGAAAAAAATAAGAGAAGATGGGTATAATGATGGTGATTTTAGGTCTTCTTCTAATCATTGTATGCATCTGTTCTGCTCTTCTCCGATGGAGCCAGATGCGATATTCCAAGAAAGGTCTCCCTCCTGGAACCATGGGCTGGCCAGTTTTTTGGTGAAACCACCGAGTTTCTCAAACAAGGACCAGATTTCATGAAGAACCAGAGACTAAGGTACCTTAAGTTTTTATTTTATTAGCAAACTCTGCTCATGAGTCATTTGGTTCTTGGCTCGGCCTAATATTTTTTTCTTTTTTTTTGGATCAAATCAAGATATGGGAGTTTCTTCAAATCTCACATTCTTGGCTGCCCAACAATAGTCTCAATGGACGCAGAACTCAACAGATACATTCTGATGAACGAATCAAAAGGGCTAGTCGCTGGTTACCCACAATCTATGATTGATATCCTTGGGACATGCAACATCGCGGCGGTTCATGGTCCGAACCACCGGCTCATGAGAGGCTCATTGCTCTCTCTAATAAGCCCAGCTATGATGAATGATCATCTCTTGCCTAAGATTGATGACTTCATGAGAAGCTATCTTTGTGGTTGGGATGAGCTTGAGACCGTTGATATTCAAGAAAAGACCAAACATGTACGTCCTTGCCTTCATTTCTCCGTCTTTCTTTGTGTTTAGACATTGAAACTGAATATCTGCTCTGTTCCTTCAAATGTTTTTATCAATGTTCTAAAAACTGGTTGCGCCTATGTGGCAAATTGGTCATAAACAAAACGATATTTAAGACGACTTATCAAAAAGTTGGTTTAGGCTACGCCCTACTAAACAATAGTCTCATATAAATCGCCTAATTACTGATTAAAGATTTCTTGAACATTGATTTTTAATATATCAAGAAATTTGTTATTTTTTAATACGTGAAACAATGAAATTATTGTTTACTCATTTTTGTTGTTGTTGTGCAGATGGCATTTTTATCATCGTTGTTACAGATAGCAGAAACTTTGACAAAACCAGAGGTTGAAGAATATAGAACAGAGTTCTTCAAGCTTGTTGTAGGAGCTCTTTCTGTCCCAATCGATCTCCCGGGGACAAATTACCGAAGCGGAATCCAAGTAAGTTACTCAGAATCTCGCTCGACATCTAAAAACATACAAAGGAGAAAAAATGAAACATTTTTCTTGTTGCTTTTTAGGCAAGAAACAATATTGATAGGTTATTGACAAAGCTGATGCAAGAACGAAGAGAGTCGGGAGAAACTTTCACAGACATGTTGGGTTACTTGATAAAGAAGGAAGATAACCGATACTTGCTATCTGATAAAGAGATAAGAGATCAAGTGGTAACGATCTTGTATTCGGGTTATGAGACTGTCTCTACAACTTCCATGATGGCTCTTAAGTATCTCCATGATCATCCTAAAGCTCTTGAAGAACTCAGAGTATGTTTGCAAGAAATGCTAAACCGGTTATAGGGTTTCTACGGTTTTATCTGGTTCGGTTATTGATTCTTGGTTTTGGGTTGCAGAGAGAACATTTGGCTATAAGAGATAGAAAACGACCTGATGAACCGCTCAATCTCGACGATATAAAATCGATGAAATTCACACGAGCTGTGAGTATTTTCGTACACAAATTAAATTATTAATATTTACTATTCTTGATTTGGACATTGTGATTTTATATTTTTTGGACCATATCTTAATAGGTGATCTTTGAGACATCAAGATTGGCAACGGTAGTTAATGGTGTCCTGAGAAAAACTACTCACGACTTGGAACTCAACGGTAATATAACAATGAATTTTTTTATAGGATATCACTTTCTAAGTTTGTCACAAAAATAGTTTAAAATAATCAAAATAAGTTTTATTAAATTGTATAAATGTATTTTTAATTAATCTAGATTTAGGGTTCAGAATCAAGTAGCGGAGTTTTGGGATAGGTTTTCAAATTTAAAAAAAAACAAAAAATAAATGTTAAAAATTTCAAAATAAAAAAATTTATTTTTGTCATTTTTTTAAAGATTTTTTTGTGATAAGAATTTAAAATGACTATTTGAGAGAATTGTCCGTATACAATTGTAATTTGGATTATCAAAATTAAATCTAAAGGACCTTTTATCATTATTAGTTTCCTTTTTTGGGTATGTGTGTGATTTAAAAGAGAGAATAAAAATTGGGCATGTGGACCTTATATTATATCAATTAGTTACACATTTAAACCAACCAATCCAGCGAAGCAATCATCTCCCGTGACTCTCCATGTTTTTTTTTTCCAATTACTTTGACAGGAAAAGATCAAGCTATTTATTTTTATTTTACATTTTTAATAAAAATGATTGTATCTGTATTAATATGTGTGTTTTATAAATAATTACAGGGTATTCAATCCCAAAAGGTTGGAGAATTTACGTATACACAAGAGAGATCAACTATGATACATCTCTTTATGAAGATCCTATGATCTTTAACCCATGGAGATGGATGGTTAGTATTGCAATACCCTGTTGGTTTTTTCTCCTCTTTTGTTTTACTGTTTGAAAACATTTGGCTCACAGAGAGGGCTTCTTTGGCTATTTAAATACGCAGGAAAAGAATTTGGAAACAAATAGTTTTTTCTTACTCTTTGGAGGTGGAGCAAGGCATTGCCCTGGAAAGGAACTAGGAATTTCTGAAGTCTCCAGCTTCATTCACTACTTTGTTACAAAATACAAGTATGTTCTCAATCCATGTTTCTTTGGTGTGTAAATATCTGATTTGTTTGTTGTTGTTGTGATTGATGATTTGATTTGCGATCTTAATGTTCTGATTTTTGTGCAGATGGGAGGAGAAGGGAGGAGAAAAACTTATGGTGTTTCCAAGAGTTTCTGCCCCAAAAGGATACCATCTTAGGGTTTTACCTTTTACTGACTTTGTTTTGTCCTAATATTAAAATTATGAATATAGAGTTAAGGTTTTTTTTTTAGGGTTAATTAACCTATTTTACCTCTCAAGGTCTTAGAGGAGATGGATTATGTACAGAGGAATATAGAAGAAGCTAATAGAAAATAATATATTTTAAAATGTTGAGCTCAGTCTCTTACCTTGTAAAGTTGCAACCCATGACTAGTTTTGTTCCAATAACAATAACTACAACCGTGTGGATATCAGTTTTTTCGTGAATTAAATTTAAAAATAACTATTTGTTCAAAAAATATTCAAGAATGTTTTTTTTTTTTTTAATTGTATATGGTATTATTTATTCATGTTGATTGTATAAGTTTAAGCAAAAATTTTAGTATAGTATAACTTATTTGTCATAAATTTATGGTTTTTATTTATCATTTTTATTATTTAATTATAATATTTTTATTTTATATTTGAAAGATAAATGAATATTTCTTTCTAACAATATTTTTGTAAATGTATTTTTTAGATAATCAATTTAAATTGTTATTATCATTGAATTTAATTATTTTTTACATAATTTTAATTTTCGTTTACATCAAAACTAATCATATTTTATGATAATTATAATTTAAAATATTAATTTCGGACTTTTTCAAAGATTTTATCATATGTTTTTTAGAAAAAGATATTGAATTGCATTTCAAAAAAAAGAGTAAAATATTGAAAGATATTCTAACTAAAATATGTAAAATTTAATATTGTTTTTAAGAAATAATTCAAATAAAAAATCACATATAAAAAAAAATTATGACTTCTGTTTTAATAAATAAGATTGTTATACGTTTTCTGATGTTTAATGTTTTTTTAATCTGAAAATCACATGTTCGTGGAACAATATGATGATGGTATATTATAGAGTTAACTTTAAAAGTAACGGAGATGTACACATCTGTTTGACAAAGAAAGAAAAAAGTAACAGAAATACGTAATTTGAACCCACCAAAACTATTGACAATGAATACATTGTTATAAATCAAGTGATGAATGTCCATAACCGATCCAGTCCATAATCGGTCCAAACCCTAGAAAAAAGAGACATAGCCGAAACCCTAGAAAGAGGAGAGAGAGGCGGCCGCATGCCTTAGAGGAGAGAGAGATGCGGCCACAAGGTTTAGAGAAAATGAAACCCTATTTCCTTTTCCTTGTATATGTAATCTTTCCATTTATGTATTTAGTAGTTATCCTAAATCTAGTTGGATTAGGATTTGTACTCTTTCCTTTTATCTCTATCTTGTAAACCTTATATAAATGATGTCTTTTTCATTAATGAAATATATAGAATTCCCATTCTTTTACAACACGTTATCAGCACGATTGTTCTCTGCAATCTAAGCTAAAATCGCCAATCCCTTAAACCTAACCTAGCCGGCGACTTTAACCTAATCCCGACGAACCCTAATTCGTCATAGCTCGCGTTCCAGCTCGTCACTAACCGATCAGCTCCATCCCTAAGGTGTTCCTGATCCTAGACGAACTCAGCTTCCGTTCGCATCACAGCCAGCTCGTGTTCCCGATCAACCAGCTTGCAATCCCGATCAGCCGCTTGCAAACCCGATAGGAAGCAGACGCATCCCGTCCCGTTCAGCTCGCATCCGACGACAGCCAGCTCGAGGTTCATCCGTTCTCTTTGGTGGTCCGGTTTCAACCCTACAAACAAAGGTATACTGATTAATCTAAGAACATAATGATCAAACCCTAAAACCG
>NC_027749.1:46699090-46699833 GCF_000695525.1 Brassica oleracea var. oleracea
TTGGAATCGAAAACCCTAAAACCCTAAAGCTTGAAATCGATTTTAAATTGTTCTTGCTTGATTGAATGATTGATGATCTGAGTTTTAAGATTAATAGATTGATTGAACCTCGAAGCTAAAATCTTAAGGCCTTGAAACCCTTAACCTCATGTTGATAAAATCGGCCACTTAAATGTTTAAAACCCTAAATCTCGTTTTAAATTCCTAAAGGCCTTGAAACCTTGATCTCATATTGCTAAAATCGAATTCTAGTATTGCTTAAATCAAAACTCTAATTTTCATAATAAGAAACCGATTGATTAGGGTTGTTTGCATAAACATATAAAACTGAATATGAATTGCATTCGTCTTGTTTTAAAAAATCGACCAGCATGACATATAGATCGTATAAACTTGAATAGTTTGCATCATAAAATTGTATGGCCGTGCGGCCTAATATAGAATCTATGATTGATCGCACCATGGTCGTTTTAGATTGTTTGAAAACATGATTGTATACGACTTGCTTCTGGCCGAGATTATTGATTGTCTTGCGGTCACATGATCACATTGTGAAACCCTAAATTTCGAATGATAATGTGATTCAGATGTCGAAAATCTCAAACCTAGACTATGCTGCCCTTAATCTCTCTGGAGACAACTATTTGCAATGGGCACTTGACACAAAGATTAACTTGAGGTCAAAGGAACTCGGTGATGCTATCATCGAGGGCAACAATGAGACTGATAAGAATCGGTACATG
>NC_027749.1:46700252-46700825 GCF_000695525.1 Brassica oleracea var. oleracea
CAAGGAAACCACAATAACCGTGGTCGTGGTTCCAGCTATGGTCATGGCCGAGGAAGTTATTGCCGTGGTCGAGGCGGCATATCCAAACCGTCTAACTCGACCAAATCAGCTTGTCACAGATGCGGGATGAGTAACCATTGGACCAAGAATTGTAGAACCCCTAAACATCTATGTGAGCTCTTTCAAGAGAGCCTTAAGAACAAGAACCCGAAAGCCCATATGGTTCATGATACCGGGTATGATGCTGATGATGATTCCGATCTTGAAAAAGACGACTTCTTGGATTTTGAGACTTCTGATTGTCTCAAAGACTAAAATCGACATCTTGTCTTATTGTTTTATGAAATGCTTTGAGTTCATTGCTATTATATCTTGCCTGATTTTGCTTGATAATGTGAATGATTTTATTGATAAAGAAATTGCGTAAAGGGCATTATAGTACGGATATAGTAACCTAGTAAGAAATCTATGGCCAAGGCATTGCCTAAAGGGCATTATATACACCCAAGAATGTATGACCCATTGAGTTATAATAAAATGGTTTCCAAATAGAAACAATTGGCAAAAGGAAAA
>NC_027749.1:46700989-46713826 GCF_000695525.1 Brassica oleracea var. oleracea
TGGCAAGACCGGATTAGCCATCCTAGTCTAAACTTGATGCAAAGATTGATATTGAGAAGGCACAAAGAGTTATCCCATAAGATCTCACGTTGTGAAACATGTACACAAAGGGAAACTCATTAGGCTTTATTGTCCTACATCACGAAATTATAGTATGTTCATGAAGGGGAGGGAGGATAAACCCGTGATACATGATCAATACTACAAATTCGTGAACCATGGTCTATGACCATGATATAAACGGCTTGGCCGTGCAGTCCATTACCTATAAGGATCGGACATCCATCCTAAAGCTTACGGACATCATGGATTTGCATGTATATAAAGTGAAAATATATCAGGCCATATAAGTGAGCATAGATATTCCCATCTCAGATTGCTATAAGCTGGTAAAGAGTAAAGAATGATAAGAAACAGAATGGTATCAACCATCATTGTCTTGGCAAAGATCCTCGGATTAGAATTATAGACGTCCAAAGAAAGAAAAGATTATACATAGCTAGCTAATCGAGATGCCAGACACTGACCCGAAAAGAAAAGAAAAGAATGACTAAGTCATAACCAGCTTAGCACCAAATGAAATCTGATGTCCTAGAAAGAGACACGGTCAAGTTGCCACAGAATCTGTACAAGATAGACCAAAGTGTTCCATAAGATAAGGAACCTCAGAAAGAAAAAGAGAAAGGTGCATAGAATACAAATCCGAGGTCATAAGGAAACCAGACCAGACATTGAAAAAAGGCTGCGCAGCTAAACATCTAAGGTACCAAACCATGTAGTTTGGGACGCCAAGCTACTAGGTAACAAAGGTCCTGGATAATGAAATCTCAAATCGATTAGATCATGTCTGGAACAAAATGGAACCATATATACGTGTCGACACATAAAGATATATTTGTACATAAGAGAGTAGCACTTGAACATAAAAATATAAACGAGGATCAGAACCCACGAAAGAGGATTCATAAAGATTAAAAATTAGATTGAAAAGATAAACGTGGGGTTTAAAGTATCTATAAAGAAGAGATAGGCGTATTGGCCATACATACATATAAAGAAACGCCATATGATATAAACCAGTGAAATAGATGGGTCTTGTGGGGGAAAAGAAACCGTGAGATATGGTACATGATCACGAGGTCTAAAGGTGTTCATGTTTCCTACTAACAGCATACAATCATAGCTTGTTACACAAGGATACTCACAGAGACCATGGAACAGATTATAAGGAGATAAACTCATATGTGGTGGATGCTGCTACACAATTTCGAAATTGACAAAAGTCCGGTCATAAGAAAGAAATTAGATTGACATATAATGATGTAGTAAGCAGCATATGGATCACTGGATAAAGAACAACATTGTTCCTAAGTTGTTCATGGAGTGAAACAAAGCAGCTGCATATATATTATATAAAGGAATTGTATAAGGACAATCCAATTCAGTTCTTTACAAAAGAAATTCGAAATTTCCTTGCGTTTAAATTATATTAAACCTAAAAGAGGTTAGTAGACTAATACATGTTATCTATTAAATCTGTAACACTAGCATGGACCGACTAGATTGTAGTACGGGCAAGTAGAAACGAAAGATCAGCCATCAGGTTGCAATCCGACATCAGATCCCTTAAGTAAGGATCCAGCATAGTAGAACAGTTTGCTGCTGCTGTATAAGGCATCTACTTCCACAAGACTCTGTCATGAGGCTGAGAGGAGATGTTTAATCTATTCTTCTCAATCGGATACAAATGTGTTATAGTCCATAAGCTCGTGTAGTCGAGGTCCATGACCTAATAATATATATTCATTGTCTGATATGATCCACAGCAACAGAGGTCATGAGACGACATCAATATAAGGATAGGACTGCAATGAAAAACGAATATGGCATTGCCTTAGGCAATAGAGATCGATGACCACATGTGAGATTCATGAGTGTATTTGGCCACAGTGCCATAGTTAGATAAGATTGTAAAATTCATTACAACAATGATCATTGATCAAGTCATGATCTTGGACACTCATGAGACAAGTTATGAACATGTATAAAAGAAGTCTATGACTCAACATGGATCGATCAGATTAGTGCATAGTCGATGGTAGTATAGAGAAAACTCATACAGTCCGTTACCTATCAATCAACATTTTAACATCGTCATAGGCGGCTAATAGCCAAAGAGAGTATTCGTGAGGATGTTTTTGGTCGAGGACCATAGTCCTACATGTCTGACCAAAGTGTAGAGTGGTCGACAGCAAAGGTTCATTTCTTGACCATGTACACACGATGTCAGAAGACATGAGAAAAGACCGGAAAGATCAAAGTGGTCCAATTACGGTTCAGTAATAAACTTGGCCGATTTGATTACTCCCTTCCTGCACGTCCAGGAAAGATCACACTTCTGATGCGTAGACTAAAGAACCTACACTGAGGTTCACATCAGGGGGAGTAGTACGTGTTGTACTCTTTTTCCTTCATCATGGTTTTGTCTCACTGGGTTTTCCTGATAAGGTTTTAATGAGGCAACATGAAGCGTATTACAATCCTGTATGGTTATGGCATCCAAGGGGGAGTGTTATAAATCAAGTGATGAATGTCCATAACCGGCCCGGTCCATAACCGGTCCAAACCCTAGAAGAAAGAGACATAGCCGAAATCCTAGAGAGAGGAGCGAGAGAGGCGACCACAAGCTTTAGAGAAAAGGAAACCCTATTTCATTTTCCTTGTATATGTAATCTTTTCATTTATCTATTTAGTAGTTATCCTAAATCTAGTTGGATTAAGATTTGTACTCTTTCCTTTTATCTTTATCTTGTAAACCTTATATAAATGATCTCTTATTCATTAATGAAATATATAGAATTCTCATTCTTTTACAACATACATTAGTTAATCATTTTTTTTTTGAAAAAGGTTAATCATTATGATATGATCATGGGTAGACCTGAGACGGATCAGATATCCGGGCAATTTTAAGGTATCCGGATCCGGATCCTTATCCGGCGGATCCATAATTTTACTATCCTTATCCGGATCCGGGGTTCTCGGATATCCGGGTGTCGGATATCCTTCTAAAAATTGTTATATCCGGCGGATATCCGGATCCGGATTTGGATCCTTAAAATAAATAAAAAATAATATTAATATATAAAAATATTAAAAATAATTTAAAAAAATAATATATATATATAATGTTTTTAATTATTTCTATGTATAATATTACAAAATTTACATAACATTTATATATACTATTATAAAAATAAAAATATATTAAATAAATTAATTTTTATATATAGATATTTCTATTTTTGAAATAGTTATTAATAAAACTTACGGATCCGGATTGATCCTTGTAGGATTCTTGAGATGTTCTCGATCAGATGCCGAGATAGTTGATGATCACACTTTGAATCTGCTGTCATTCTATTTCGGAAACATATCTATTTCAAGTTTATCTACTTTTTACTTCCAGTCTGTGATAAGTTTCAACTTTCAAGCAATGATTACAAAACATAAGAATAAAAAAAATTCTGATCTGCCCAGTTTATTTTACCAAAACAATGTTTCAACTTTCAAGAAGTGTAATGATATGGGCCAAATCCTACTTTAAGCCCAATACCAAAAGATTACTTTGGCGACAAGTTTTTGGTCACATTAACGACGGTCTCGTGTTTTGCCGGTTTAGGAGTTGAAATAATCCTTTTTACAAAAGGATTAGGTCTAGGTTGTGACTATAAAGAGAGCTTTAACAACAGCAAAGAGAATCCGATTAAAAGAAGAGAGATGAGAGCAATAAGTTAGATAAAGAGAGATCAAGAAAGATTAGCAATTAAGAGAGGTTTTGCTTTGGTTATTATCTTGTGATCTTTATTTTGTTCTCGGGAAACATTATTTCTTTAAGAGTGAATAAGAGATAAGTTTTGGTATCAAGTTTATTCCAAATTCTATAGCACAAGGTTGGGGTTAAAATCCTAACAAGTGGTATCAGAGCATCAGATTTGATTGGAAGTGCTAGCTAGAATTATGGAGCCAACTCTAGGAAATTTGAGATGGAGAAATTTGATGGCAAAGGTGATTTTGGGATGTGGAAGTATAAGCTGATGGGTCAGCTAGAGATCCAGGGTCTACTTTCGGTTCTTAAGGAAGACTTTATGGTCTTGACAGAATCTGGAAGAGAAGTAGAAGGGTCCAAGATGCAAAGGTTGATCAAAAGAAAGCTGACAAGGATCTTAGAGTAAGAAGTCTATTGGGAACGTGTTTAAGTGATTTTATTCTAAGGAAGATTATGCATGAAACAACTGCATTGGGGATGTGGAAGGCCCTTGAAAAGAATTATCAAACGAAGTCGCTACCCAACAAAATCTATTTGAAGAAACAATTCTCTTGCTACAAGATGGAAGAGGACAAGACGATAGAAGAAAGCGTAGATATCTTTCTGAAGCTAATCGCAGACTTGGAGAGTCTCAAAGTTACCATATCACATGAAGATCAAGCGATTCAACTATTGTCGGGACTTCCAGAAGCGTATGAACCATTGGTTCACACACTTCAATACGGAACTGGGAAAGAAACGCTTACCGTAAACGAAGTTGTAACTTCATCTTATTCCAAAGAAGCAGAACTTAAGCAGAAAGGATTACTTAACAAAAGCAAAACAAATTCGGAGGGTTTATGTAGAGTCACGTAGAAAAACTCAGAAGAGGTCAGGGAACGGTAATGGAAGCTCCAATAACTGGAGAGGGAGATCTAAAAGCAGAGGAAAGTTCCAGTCGAATCAGAGATCTGATGAGAACAACACGGGTTGTTTTATTTGTGGAAAAAAAGACCATTGGAAACGAGAATGTCCTGAAAGAAGGAGACGTCCAAATTCTGCAAATTTTACAAAAGAGCCTGAGCAGCCACTAGTGTTAACCGTTAGCAATCAAGATACAGTCAAGGAATGGATCATGGATTCAGGTTGTTCATTCCATAGTACACATGACAAAGAAGTCTTGTTTGATTTCAAGGAGTACGAAGGAGGAAGTGCATTGATGGCTAACAACACTCAAGGTAGCATCAAAGGAATGGGGAAGATTCGGATTCGAAATTCAGATGGTTCTAAAGTGATACTCAAGGATGTTAAATACATGCCAGACGTGAGTAGGAATCTGATTTCTTATGGGATGTTAGAAAAATCAGGTTAAAGGTATAGAGGAAGCTGCTTCAAGGTTCAATTTTACAAACGTAAGAAGAAAGTAATTTCAGGAAAATACAAAGACGGGTTATACTTCCTTCAAGGAACGGTAGTGAAGAGTAAAGTGGATACTCCTAAAGCTGACAAGGAAGTTAAACGAAAGAAGTTAAAGGTGTCTTTCAGTGAGAGTTTAATTCAGGGACCAAGTCCATATGGTTTTAGGACGGAAACGACTTCAGCTCGAGGTGGAGATTCGTTTTCAGCAGAGAAATACGAATCAAGTAAAGAAGCTGAGAATGGGCATGCTCTAGATGATTATTGTCTTTCAAATAATGAAGAAAAGAGTAATGATAAAACATCATCAAAGGAGAATCAAAGGCTTGATGGATTCAAGAAGGATTCAGAGTTTTGCATTGAAAGTTTCACAAACTCAGATTATGCAACAAACGATGAGGAAGCATCGGCTACAGGGTTTATGTTCAAAGTTAGCGATGCAGAAACCAAGTGTATCATTACCACACTAAAAAGGGAAGATGTATCGAACAATACATATACTACGGCTAATCATGTAGAGCGGTTAAAAGAAAACGCACCTGATCAGAAGTTGCAGCTTCGCTGTGAACTTCCCAATGTCCACTAATAGGAGAAAAGTGTCACAGGAAATTTTATTATTGAGACACCTCGCACAAGAAGAAATAATGAGTAAGGGACTACTGTTATTTCTTATCGATAATAAAGAGCTAGTATGGAGCAAGAAAATTTACCTGTGACGGATAAGATGTGATGGATGTTTTAGCTCAAGGTGGAGCAGCTGAAACAAAGGACAATTGCGAATAGGTCTCAAGTATATCGGATGAAGGGTAGAAAGGTTGTTGAAGTGCTAAATGAGAGAACGTCGTAAACACCAAGAGTGGTGAAGGGAGACGAGTATCTCAGGCTAGAAAGGAGTCCTAATGGGGTTGCCAAACAAGGAAGGGGAAGGTTAATGAGAGAACGTCTTAAACACCAGTAATGGTGAAGGAAGATGAGTATCTCAGGTTAAAGGACTACAAGATCGCAGAACAAGCACAAGCGAAGTGATCGTCTTAAACTGCTTAGGAGACTGAAAGTGTGTTCCAAGAAGCCGAAAGAAGACGTGTTATCAGATGCCATAAGTTCACCAGAGAAAGCTGGAAAGATGCCTACAGATATGGAATTGGTCAAAAGTTGTGTTTAAAATGGCGCATGGCGCACCAAGGCGAGACGTGCCGAGCCTTGCGCCTCGCGCCATGGCGCAATATGGCGCTCGCCTTGAAGAACATTTACGTTACGTCATTTTAGTTACGTCTTGTTTTGTTTTGTATTGTAGAAGAAACGTAGAAAACACTTATGCAATGATTGATACACTAAATTTAAATAAGATGCAACTTTATTATTTGAAGATAAGTTAAACCAAAACAAAATTATTCAAAAAGAAAACCCAAAAACAAAGTCTCAAATGTAGAAACCAAAAGATAATATCATAATGAATAACTCAAAACCAATACCTAAAATTCATCTTCAGAAACACCATTATTGTCATCTTCACCATCGTACTCAACATCCTCATACCCAAGGTCATCTTCATCTAAATCTTCTTACAACTCATCTTCTTCATCAACCAATCTCATAGCAGGCGCAGATGATTGCTTCTGGTTTGAGCTAGCAATACCTTTTCCTTTATCTGTTGTAGATGAACTTGCACCTTTTGCTCCAACTCCTCTAGTAGAATAGCTGGGTTCTTCAACACCCATAGCTTGGCTCACATCATTCCATGACAAATCATCATCTCCCCACACCAAATCATCATTATCAGATGAATCTCCATCCATTCTTCCAATCAACCACTCATTGCTGTCATCAATTTCATCCAAAAGAATAGGATCTCTGGTGGCACACACACTTCTCAAGCTTCTGCGTTTTAGAGCTCTGTTGTATTTCACAAAAACCATGTTGTTCAGCCGATGTTGTGCTAGGCGATTTCTCTTCTTTGTATGAAGCTGTTACAAATCAAGTTTAACACTTATAAGTTAAAAAAAATCACTTACAAATATACAATAAAAGTGATTAAAAAGACTTACAAGTTGGAAAACACTCCAATTTCTTTCACAACCAGTAGCACTACAAGTCAGACTAAGGATCTTAACAGCAAAGCTTCTCAAATTTGGAGCAGAAGATCCATAACAAAACCACCATTCAGCTATTAAAAAAAAAAATTGTTAGTATTTATTTAGATCAATTATCTTAAAGTAATTCCAATTTGTGTTACCTGGTGCTTTGATATCTCTTTGCCTAATGGCCATGTCGTGTCCGAAGATACCAGAAGCGTCCTTGAAAGAATCCAACTCTGTCATTATCTTGTCTTGAGTCTCTGTATTTGGAACCAACCTATTAATGAAACACAAACAAAACTATCATCTGAAAATGGTGTACCAACCTATTAATACAAAACAAAAACACAATTTAAAAAACCAACCTAGCAATGCAATTGTACAAGCCCCCTTCCACTTCAGCGCAACGTACATCATCGGGATATTTGTAATGGATTGAAGGGTTTAGGAAATACCCAGCAGCATGCAAAGGATGGTGAAGCTGACACTGCCATCTTTTGTCAATGATCTCAAAGGCTTCTTCGTACTTCTCTTTATTCCACTTGAAATCCCTTTCGATTGTCTCTTTTGCCCTGTCCATGGCTGCATAAATGTATCCCATAGCTGGTTTTTTCTCTCCATCAACCATCCTAAGTACTTTGACAAGAGGAGTCATAATCTTCAGAGCACGTCGAATATTCTTCCAAAAACTCGCTTGCATAAGATACTGTCTAACTTTTCTTGCTCCAGCTTCTTTGGGCCATTTAGACTCACTCCATTCAGCAGAATTGACCATATCCCTTAAAGGCTTCTGCTGTTTGAGAAACTGAGTCATGGTTATGCAAGAAGTAGCAAACCTTGTTATAGCCGGCCTGTGAAGATTTCTTTGCTTTGTGAATTTCCTCATCATGTTCACAAGAGGGACATGGCTGTAGATATATCCATTCATGAACATGCATTTTTTCATTGCACTCTTCAATGCTGGAATTTCTCCAATGTCCTCCAACATTAGATCAATGCAATGTGCAGCACATGGAGTCCAGTAGAGATGAGGTCTTTTTGCTTCAAGCAATTTTCCTGAATTTAAGTATTTTATATTAGTGTTACAAAAAAAATATATCAAAGGTTAAAACAAAGATTGGAAATAAATATTGGTTCAGACTTCAGATTATACATACCAGCTTTTATGTAGTTCTTTGCATTGTCTGTGATGACTTGAACTACATTAGCTTCTCCTATTTCCTCAACCATATCATCTAGCAACTTAAACAACAACGTTGCATCTTTCACCTAAAAAAAATAAAGTGTTAAAACAAAGAAATATAAATTTTGAAAATAAATACTGGTTCAGATCATACGTACCACTTCGGAAACATCTTTTGACTTAATGAAAACAGAACCTTTAGGGGAATTAACTAGGAAGTTGACAATGTCTTTCTTAGCCACTGAATCTCTCCAACCATCAGACATAAGTGAACATCCTTTACTAGCCCACTCCTTCTTGTTATCCTCAATTTGGACAAGAGTGTTCTGCCCTTCTTTATTAAGCAATGGAACCCTTAATTCATACATACTTGGTGGTTTCAATCCTGGTCTATATAGCCCAATTGATTGAATCATCTTGTCAAAACTAGGATAGTTGACTGCATTGAACGCAAGACCAGCATCCAAAAACCACCTAGTTATATCTCCACATACATTTTCCCTTGCCTCCTTATCACAAGCAGCTCCAAGAGTACTCTTTCTATCTTTCCTTCCTTGCAAAACATCAGGAGGAGGAACAGTCACATACCTGTCCAGTGGACCTCTAACTCTCCTCTTCTTAGCATGGACAGACCGTCGCGGCTGACTTTCTTTCCCGCATTCTTCATCATACTCGTCAAGACCTTCTTCTTCTTCTTGGAGAGCGAGCCAAGTTACGAGCAGCTATCTCGTCATCCTTCATCTGCTTGTGTTTGATTAACGCCTCTCTCACATGTGGTGGACATAAAGTACAAGCTTTGGCATTCCTATGATCCCCTCTCAAGTGTTGCTTGAGACGTGAAATTCCAGCGTTGAAGTCTTTCTTACAGAAGATACACTTCCAAGAGTTGGAATTGTTATTCAACATGATCCTATATTTTCTTCCTGGATCAACTTCACGACGTGTAACACTACCCCAGCCTCATCAGACATTAAAACTGTGATCAAAGTAAAAATAAACATACTGATCATAAGTTATTATCCATAACTAGACTGTGATCATTGACCAAAAATGAGACAGAATGAAACAAAAAAGAGAACAAAAAAAAATGCAGAGAATAAAAGACTAACCGTGTGTGTTAACTCCGACCAAAGCAACCGCAGTACGTTCTAATCTGTGACAAAGGAACACTAGAATCTTTAAGAAGAATAAGCATAAACGAGATTCGAAAGAGTAGAGACCAGAGAGTTCTAACCTTAAGCAAAAAACCTTGAGATCTATGTTTATGTTTTACGTAACTTCTCTTTTATAAAGTTAGGGTTCTCATTGTTTTTTAGACGTTTAGGTTTTCCCGACGGTCAAGTTTTTTTTTAAGTCTTAGAGTTTAATTATTAATTAAGGCTTACATGGTTTAGATACGGTTTACGTAAATCTCGCCATGTCGCACGCCTTCGACTTGCTCGCCTTCTCGACAAGGCACCCATGGCGCGCGCCTTACGGAACCCACCCTCGCCTAGGTGGTACGTGGCGACAGAGCCATCGCTTGACTGCGCCTCGCGCCATGGCGCAAAAGGCGAGCGCCATGGCGCAAAAGGCGAGCGCCATTTTAAACACAGGTCAAAAGTCTTAGAGAAGAAAATTACCTTTGAGAAATGGTGGTTAAAGACGACACAGTCTATACAAGGTCTGCAAATTTCACAATACTAGTTAGAAATTTGTGGGAAAATGGAGCTACAACAGAAGCTGGAGAATCACCTCAAGGTATATATAAAATCAGAAGGGATTGATTTACCTGAAAAATACATGGTTGTAGCAAGGAACCGTCTACATCAAAATGTGAAGAAATCCAACGAAGAATAGTTTGGATTGTACAATGTTTAGCTCTTACGAATATGATTGAGTAAAAGGTAAAAGATATTACCAAAGGAAGATACATGGTGGAGAGACGTCTGCATCAAGTGAGCTTGTGATTATTCAATCATAAACAAGTCATAAAGAGTTAACAATAGGAGAAGTTCATTTCAGGAAATCAAAATTAGTCGAAGGGAAAAGGAAGACACCTGTGCAAATTGACGAGTCTGATTCTAAGGGTTGTGATTACAAGGAAAGGACATGACCAGGAAGCCATACGAGGGTGAGCATGAACAGCTACGGTTGAGGCGTTGCAAGCTAACGCCTGAGAAGAGGAAGCGGTGAACAAATCAGAGCATTAACGAGAGAATTTGTCAGCGAGATTCACAAGGGGGATGAATTCACCAGCTGGAGTGGAGAAGAGAAGACGGATCAGTCAGCGGAAACGGCGGGAAAGCTTATCATAACATCATCATATCATCTCATTATATGATAACATGTCATTATATCGTTTCATACATATTTATATCATATATATTAATTCTTACATACATGTCATGCATACAATCAATCATCTTTTCACACAACTTATTACTATTAATCACTAGACTGAATATCTATCTTATCAAAGTTGAAGTAGCATTTTGAATTAACCATTAACTCATCTAAATATTTACAATTCATGCAGCTGTTTTATAGTAACTATCTATTTTTTTTTTCAACTAGAACTTTCATTGAACTTAGAAGAATACATTAGAGGAATACATTTTTGAGATACTAAGCTGACGAGTAACTAGTACTCTCAGGACCTAAAGCTAGCAAGAGCAAACAGCATCTTCTAGAAACATAAGCCAGCAAAATCAACTGATCCTCTGAACCCAAAAAACATAACATGAAACAATTAACTTGAACAAGATAGAGAACCAAGACAAGATCAACCCATAAACATCCTAGCAAATGAACCGTTGAAGAAAGAGGAATGATAGAGAATCATTGAAAGCCGAACTTTATTTGGGGAAGAACCGAGACCGCAACTCACTCTATTGCTTCGGAAATAAACCAGAAGCCATGAGAAGAGAGACACACCATTTAAGCTTCAAACACCCACGGCACAATGATAAAGGCCGACACCCCTCTTCCTTGAAATCAAGCCGGAGAAACCAACTTGAGCCAAAATAAGAACCAATCACCAACATAATCTATTCCGTCGCTACCAAGATCAAGGAAGAGCATAACCCCCAAACCTCAACGGGATCAAAGCCAGAGACGACCGAGAAAAGCACCTGCAGAACTGAGATCGAGGCCCACAAGCAGGAAGGAACTGAAACTCCAGAGACCCGCCATCAGAACCCTAGAAGTTGAAGCAGAGATGGAACTGAGGAACCACGCCACACAGCCAAGCCACCGTCAGAGACCTTAACTGATCTACCAGATCTGAAATTCTAGATCTCGAAAAGCTCTCTAAAGATTATCAAGTCAAACCAAGGACATGCAACTAGACAGAAAAGAAAGAAACACAAGAGCGACACACTGGCCGGACCGGCGGTGGCAAAAGAAGCCAATCCGCCGGCCGGAGACAAGGATTAATTTAGCGGTGGTCTAGAGAGAAAGCAGAGAGACTTATCTAGAGCAGTAACTATCTATTTAAAATTATCATTAATTATCTATCTACCTAAATATTCTCTGACTGATACTCCCTCTGTTCATTTTTTTTTAAGGTAACTTTTACTTTATTAAAAACTGTGTACTCAGTCATATTTTAATAATCTATTTTGTAATTAGTTGAATACCATTAGTTTATAGTTTTAATGATATTTTCTAGACAAAAAGTAATTTTCTTAATATGTGTGTTTCTACCTAAACATCTTGTATTTAGGAACAGAAGGAGTAAAAGTAAAGACTTGTGCTATACGTGATTTACTTTAAACAAGGAAAAAAGTTTGCCAGCTACACGAGGTTTACTATAATATGGTGAAAGCCATCCAAAGTACAAGAATGTGTGAAAACCTACACGATGTTTATGTTAATGCATGCCACATATACGAAGTAACAATTAATATGGGGACAACATCATAAATGGATTAAATTGATTTTAACAAAAGATAATGGGGTCAATTCGTGATTATCAAAAAATCAAATTTAAACCGATTAAATCAAACCCGACCCGACCCGGCCCGACCCGACCCGGCCCGGCCCGACCCGACCCGGCCCGGCCCGACCCGACCTTTATATCCACCCGTGTTCGACTGAAGTAAACGTTCTTCTCTAGGAATCGAAAACTTTAGGGTTCATAAGAGAAAATTTGATTTGTAGCAGAGAAATCTAAACAGAGAAAGAGAAATGAAATTGGGTGGAGGAAACAACAATAAGCAATGGGGCAAGGCAATTCAAGGCAATATGCTTTCTTATTATCAACCAAAGGCGCCTTCTCCGAAATGTCTTTATAAGGTAACTTGTACCTCATCTTCCCCGTGATACCTTTCTGAACCATCTCCTTCGTTACACCTTCAAAGCCTCCTATACCG
>NC_027749.1:46713920-46718467 GCF_000695525.1 Brassica oleracea var. oleracea
TGACATAAAAGAAATCATAAGTTCATGACAGCATAATCAGAAACAAAAAAAAAAAAATTGAAAATAGAAAACCAATCCAATAATTTACCTCATCGTGATTCCTCAAATCTTTGTCGTTCTCTCTCTCTCGATATCTCTCTCTCTCACGGTCTCTCACTCCGTCGCTTTCTCTCTCGCTCTCTCGATCTCTCACTCCGTTGCTCTCTCTCTCTTTTTCTCTCTTGTTCTCTCGATCTCTCAATCCATCTCTTCTTCTCTGTTTCTCTTAGAAAAATCCCCAAATTAGAAAAACCCTAATTAGATTCCGGGTTATTACATAGGATGGGTCGGGTTATTACATAAGCTGGGTCGGGTTTTGGTTTAAATTTGATTTTTTGATTAATCACGAATTGACCCCATTATTAAAATCAATTTAATCCGTGTACGATGTTGTCACCATATTAATTGTTACTTCGTATATGTGGCATGCATTAACATAAACATCTTGTAGGTTTTGACACATTCTTGTACTCTAGATGGTTTTCACCATATTATAGTAAACCTTGTGTAGCTGGCAAACTTTTTTCCTTTAAACAACCATATTTCTTTATAATTTTGTAAAGCAGTGCTATCAATTTGAAGTATTAAAAAAATATTTTCAAATATTATTATTCTGTTATGAATATTAATGTGGATGTCTATCATAGGGTTTCATGTTCTAGAAGGTTCTAAACCCATAACTTTGTATATTTCTATGTATCGTTGTTAAGAACAAACGATTTTCTTTTTCTCTTTGATTCACAACACGTTATCAGCACGAAACTTTATCTTCAAAACCTAAATACATAAACCCTAGCCGTTTAGGCAAAAAACCCAGACGTACTCGTCGTAACCTATCATCCAATTTTATAATCTCTGACCACATGAAATCAACGTAATTGTGACGACGAGTAAATCAAGATTCCCTATTCCCATTCTACATTGACCGTCTCCAATCTATCTCATTATTACTGATCGAGCTAAGTATTTTTTTTTCGTATCGTTGACCAAATCTACTCATGGATTTTATTTTTGCTATTACGTTCATCTAATGGCTTATGATTATGATCCACTGCTTATTATTTTATGTTATAATTGTCTAGACATGCAGTTATGTTCTCTTTTATGTAGCTATATAGATCTATGCTTCCAACAAATCCGGTCTCCGTTCCAGTTATTCTTGATTTCACTTTTAGCCGACTAAATTTTCTTTCAATAGATCTATGTCTCCTAACACCTTCGAGATAAGTAACTATATCTCTTGTTTATTTGCTATGGGTAACTGTGATGATGTTTGTATTATACTTACTATCATGTCATAAATTATTTCCCACTTCTCTTGTTAAAATCAATCGACATGTATGTATATATTTAATTTGTTTGATTTGATTTGATTTGTTTGTAAGACCACATATTCATAAGTTGCAATACAATAGTTTAGAGAATATCAACCAATATTCATTGGTTTGCTATTTGTTGATTTTGTCAAAGTTTATTGTTCTTATATCGCTTGTTGTTATAACATGAAAGTTGGAAAACGATTTATTATCACATAGAACATAACAGATAACTAAAATTGATAAGGGTGATCAGCTTAGTGAATAGGTCATACCTCCTAATAGTTTATTGTTTGATTTGATGTTGGTTGCTTTTCTCGGTTAATTAAGCATCTTGGATTAATATTTTAAATTCATGACATGATTAATTTTATATTATTGTTATTGATTCGTTTATATAACGCTTTGATTTTATACGGTCATGATTTATATTTTGATTTTTTTTATTATTATATAGATTTCTAATAAAATTTGATTTCTTGTAGAAATATTGATGTGTACTAACATAATAGCCATATTTATATGAGCAAGTTTATAATATTTCAGGATTATCTATTCATTATAAAGGAGATGATATAATATGAGGTTATAAACAACTGAAAAAATATGAATGGTTGGATCTCCGATCTCCATTGCCCTTCTCCTTATTAAGATAAGTAAATATTTATTTGTCATACTTTAAATACAAGGTTAATAAAAATCTGATAAGGTAAAACACTTTACATGAAAGTTAATACATGTAGTATTAGTAAACCGATTGATTGAATTAAAACTTTGTTAAATAGCATGAAAATAGGAAACTAGTACATATAATGATTGCTATAGGAGTATTATTTACTTCCTAATATAATACAATGTTTAAGAGAATATATATCTCTAATTTGAATTACTTTATTATTATATTTCATTGCCATTATATATATTTGAGAGTTTTAAGTTTAGAATCTTAATCTTAAGAGATCCAGAAGTTTTGGAGAATAATCCAAAGAAAAGTATGATCACCTGAATGTGATTATCTAAAGTTCATTATTTATTTTTCATCTAAAGATTACAAGACTTTGAGTCTATAAATACATCTTAACTATATTGGATGTTAAGCTTAAAAGTAATATTTTTAGAAGAAATTTTTAATGATGCATATTAAAAAATATTACAAGACTTGGAGTCTGTAAATAGGCTGTCAATTGGTTGGGTGCCCATGGGTGTGGCCCAATCCAGACTGTTGGGCGGGTAATGGGTAAGCCCATGTATTTCATGGTCCAGTTGGGCAGATCACCAAATTTACCCATGGACAAGTTGGGCCAATCCAATTGCATAATGGGTTAACCCATTACATAAAAAATAAGTTTTTTGATTAGTTAACCCTAGGGATATAAGTGTATATTTACCTCTTTAATGAAACATTTTAGTCATTTTGATCCTTAGAGTCTATATTTGTGACATAAACTTTTTTATTGTTATTCTAAGGTATTTCCCTTATATAAAACAGAGTTATAATTTTTTTACATAAAACAGAGAGTTATAATTTTTTTTATATAAAACAGAGAGTTATATTTTTTTTTTACATAAAACATAGTTATCAAAAATTGAAGTCTATTGAATTTATTTTACATCACATTTGTATTCATAATTTTTCAACGACATTAAAATTGGACGTAGATTGAGTTTAAACAGATTTAGTTATAATTGGGCGGGTTTGGGCTGTCCAGCTGGGTGACGGGTGAAGTTGGGTTTGACTGTTATTGGGTGTGGGCTAAATATGGGTGTGGGTGTTTTGGGTCCAGAAAAATATATGCCCAACTGGACACACCCATTTGGGTGTTGGGCCGCCCAGTTGACAGCCAGACTGTAAATATAGCTAAGTTTATAACTATGTTTTTTCTCCTTGAGACTGAGAAAAATAATGAGCTATTGGTTTAAGATGATACATCATGTCTAGTTGATCATTCTCTTGAACAGAATACGACATTTTATATTGAGAAAGAAAATCAACATTTTGTCAAGAAAGTGGACATAAAGTGGATGTAGCAATGAATGTGGATATAAATAAAGGCAAGATCCGAAGAGTTTCTTTTAAGAACTCATACTCTCGCTTGAATTTGAGATAATAAAGATGGTAATAAAGAAAAGATATAATTCAATCATCTAAAAATGAAAAGAAAAAAAATTATTGTGAGTACTTTACAAGGTAGTAAAACCTTATAGAATGATATATATGAATGCTCAAGAAGAGTACATAATATAATTGTACATACGAATGCAATTTAAAGTCTTTATTGCATTATATTCTAAGTCTCAAAATTTAGAAGGATATGAGAAAGAATACATGACCTATGTATGGTATGTTGTTGATTCAAAAATGAGATTCATTCGAGATTGATAAGCGTTAAAGAATCTCACATTTTACATAATAAGTAAAACTTCTAGAAGATTATGTTTCCACTCAAATTGAGATTGATGAATCTTCTTAAGGTAAACCAATAGCATTATCAACTTGAGGTGAAGATTTAGAGAATCCCACATCCCTGGTAAGTGAAACATCCAGAAGTATGTTCACACTGGAAATAGACTTGAGGAGTCATTTTTAAAACCAGAGGATTTAGAATATAATAATGATAAGACAATAAGTAAAGGGAAATATTGAATACCATCAATCAGAAGTATCACCAAGGCACTATTTTATTGTACTACACAATGATTAGAAAATGGAGATAAATGTAGTAGTAAACCAGAAGTTTACTAAAATGTAATGTTTGGCAAACCGATTATTGTGGGAACCGAAATTCGCACTGTCGGTTTACGTTTAAATTAGGAAACTAGAAAAACTCTAATTTCCCAGAGGTCCCGGATCTCTGCGAGAGCCAACGGCAAGTGACCAAATATATGCGGAAATCGTGAAAAGATAACAAACGAGTTTAGAGAAAACAGTAGATCTTATTTCGAGTCCGCGTAAGAGAGTTGCGATCATTGCAAGAGATCATAAAAGCTTTGGCCGCAAAGGCTGTCAGCGAGTAACCTAGTTCTAGCGGCCTAAAAGCTCAAACCTAGTTGAGTCGCAGCTCGATAACAAAAGACGAAGAAAATACAGAAAAAGTTTTTGATTGATTTCGGACTGAACCTTATGAAAGGCTGCCTACGTACCCCTTTCGAGGATCAAGCCGAACGTAGTTCAAGAGTGAACCAAGAGATCGA
>NC_027749.1:46719742-46720828 GCF_000695525.1 Brassica oleracea var. oleracea
TGGAAAGAGGCATCCTCCTATACTGTGCTTTGTGTGGTGTTGGCCTTTCGAGATTTCTTTCGTGTCCATTTGAGGATGTTCCATATAGCTATAGGAGCTCTGTTACGAGTTTTCCTTACATGCCGCATTTTACGAGTAAAACACAGCGGGCTTAAAGTGTATCGTAGTATATTTAACTTGGTCGATTTTTGACAAGTGGAACCTTTCCGTTAACTGTTTGGTTGTTAGGACTGAGTTTTGTTATGACGAATTTACCGTATGATTCCCGTTTTTGGGTGGTACGATAATTGTTTGTGTAATCGTTACTTGGCGTTTCGAGACAAATTTCGGATTACCGTTTAGCCGTCAAGTTATTGGAGCGGTGGTCGCTCAATTGTTTTGGCTTTGCATGAAGGCTCTGCTCAGCTTTATAGCCAAGGACGTTGTTGCCAAAGGATTAGACCATGACACTTTCGTGCTGTCAATAAGGTCAAGTCGGTTAGAATCGTCCTTAAAGGGGATGCTGTAACCTAGTTCGTCTTCGAAGGAAAGGCGTAATTGGGCGAGTGACGAATGGCGTTTGTCGAGATTGATAGGCCGAGTATGCCCATCAAAGTTTCGTATAATGTTTCCTTTATTCGTATGGAAGTTTTTTCCTTTGTTTCCGAGGGAGATAAAGCCTAAGAAGCTCGATACAGAGCCCGTGCGGAGCCAGTTGCGGGGTGATTTCCTGCTCGGACGTGACCAAGCGGAATGAGAGCGGATGCCAGTGAGTCGCGGGGCTAAAGAATGAGACCTTTCAGATAGTGGTGCGAGGTAGTTAAGTTTATATTGGTCGTCCAATGTCGGATCATACAGCTTGGTTTTTTGCTATAAGGAAAGTACTTTTTCGTAAAACCTGTTACGTTTACTTTCGAAAGTTACTTCGTATGACATGATCTGATTATACGAAGGATTTTTTGCGTAAGTAACGGGCGACCAGTTTTTACGAATTTATTAAATTGACGCAACATATGGAGATGTCAAAATAACGATGTTTCCGCAGATTTTTGCGAAACGTTTTCGCTTTTGTTTTATTCTTCGGTGAAAGTTTCTCTGAGTCACTCA
>NC_027749.1:46721584-46721962 GCF_000695525.1 Brassica oleracea var. oleracea
GCGTTTCGATGAGGATTCAAAAGAGAACCTAAAGGAGGACCTTTCTGAGGTCTGACAGGTCGCTACGTAGCGAGTAGAAGTAAGCCAAGAAGAGTCCTACTTGTTTTCGACGTAACATTTCAACGGAAACTCCGATTGAGACGAAACGAAAAGCATTTCGATGAGTATTCAAAGGAGAACGCAAAGGAGGACTTTTCTGAGTCCTAAAAGGTCGCTATGTAGCGAGTGGAGGTCTGACAGGTCGCTACGTAGCGAGTGGAAGCAAGCCAAGAAGAGTCCTACTTGTTTTCGTCGTAAAATCTCAACGGAAACTCCGATTGAGACGAAACGAAAAGCGTTACGATGAGTTGGCTTGAGCTCGGTCGCTACGTAGCAACA
>NC_027749.1:46722668-46723305 GCF_000695525.1 Brassica oleracea var. oleracea
AGTCGCAGCTCGAAATAACAAAAACGGAAAGTTGCCTAATTACTCTAAGTACTAAGTTTTCTCTCCCAAAATCACTCCTCCATGCCTCTCGCCTAGGACCCCTTATATACTGGCTCCAAGGTCAGTATACACTTTTCCTCTTCTGCCCTTAAGCCGCCATAGCATAAAAATGGAGATATTCCATTTTGTCCAATCTTCGTAATTATCTTCAAAATTTCGTATTTATCTGCGGAAACTTGACAGTTATCTTTCCTTGCGAACCAAGCGTAAACCGACATGCGGCTTACGAGCTGTTGGTTAAGAAATCGTAAGTTGGGCCTCGAGTCATGTCTTAGGTCCCTTTGGGCCATCTTTCGACTCGAAGCGTTTATTACGGCTTCATACCATAAAGAATGAACTTTACGCGGTTTTTACGGTAAAGTTCGATTGATAACTTAGAAATGGCGGGGAACGTGAGATGGGTTCGCTACGGTATTCGGGAGATAGCATCGAAGGGTAGACGAGAATGCATGGACTGATGTCGTATCGACGTTTCGGAAGAGCTCGGTCGCTACGTAGCGACCGAGCGGAATGGAAGTTTGGTCGCTACGTGGTGACCGAGCTTGGCTCGAGCTCGGTCGCTACGTAGTGACCGAGC
>NC_027749.1:46723394-46723607 GCF_000695525.1 Brassica oleracea var. oleracea
TCCGATCTAATCTATTTCGAAAAAGTATTTGTCGAAGAATTTTTCTTCTTCTGGGATTTGGACGTTAACTTCGTCGTAACCGTTTTCGATCCCAACAGTTAGCTCCCCAGCTCGTTAGAGTCGAGACTCTTGCGGGCGGTTTGACGATTTTGGCGAAGTTAGGCGTACTGAACGAAGTTTACTTCAAACTCCGCGGAAGAGAATTCTCGAGAG
>NC_027749.1:46723798-46724961 GCF_000695525.1 Brassica oleracea var. oleracea
TCCGGTCGAAGCGCCGGCTTGCGTTGCCGATCATCTCTCCTTTCTAGAGAAATTAGTTCGTCGCCAAACCGAGAAAGAAAAGGTTCGAGCCGGCGCCGAGTTACCGTTCTCTTCTGCACGGGCCGTTGCTCCGGGTCATGGGACCGAGGGCGTAACTCCGCGAGATACGGGAACTCTCGCAGGCTCGGTTGTTCCGGATGCTTCGGCTTTACCTGCTGGATAGTCCACGACTGACTCTATGCCGCCTCCTCCGGCCAGGAAGGATATCGTTCTAGCGCTGCACGTTCCTAGTGTTGTTCCGGTTACTCAGCCTAAGGGCCGGAAGTGGAAGTTTACCAAGGGCGGTGAGGGGGAATCTTCGCAGCATGGAGACTTGAGCATAGCGTCGGGGCTTCGTGGAAAGGTTTGTCGCTCGCTTATTCTCTTGATTGTTACATATTTTTCTAAAAGACAACGGATCCCTAACTTTCTTCTCGTTTCGTAGTTCATGTCGTTGATCGACGGGATGATCAGCGAGTGCGGTTCTGAGACCAGTCGTCTTGCCGGGGAGTTGTTGGAACTTCAGGGTAGATGGTCTGAACCCGAGGCCATGCTGACGGCTACCAAGGGTTCTCACTCCGTGAAAGTGTCGAAACTTGAGATCGCAATAGGGGAGCACGAGAGGGACCTCGGGAAGACAGCAAGTTCATTTCTCAAGGAGAAGAAAGCCACGAAGGCCAAATCTTCGGAGGTTCGTCGTCTTCAGCGCTAGATTGAGAATGATGCAGGATTAGTAAGCCGCGGGATTCGAGAGGCCAAGGACGCTCTTAGTTCTGAGTTCCAAACTCGCTTGGCGAAGATCTCAGCCTTTCTAGGCCCTCTCGAGTTCATTCGGAACAGGGATTTAGCCTTGGCGACGATCGAGGACGGGATGGCCGTGGTTCAGTCGTTCCAAAGTGAGACTCCTCCGACCTTAGAGGCCGAAGAGGCCCGACTGTCCGGCTGCAAGGGAGATTTGGCAGTCGTGGATGGAGATTTCGATCTCATCCTAGCTGACCTAAAATCCGCGTGCCTCCTTCCGACGTGTTCAGAAGTCCCTGAGGGGAAAGATCCGGTACTCGGGGGTGACGCGGCTCCAGGTTTAGATGAAGCGACGGGTGAAGAGGGAGCGTGAGCTCTGAGGA
>NC_027749.1:46725046-46725158 GCF_000695525.1 Brassica oleracea var. oleracea
TGTGGCTTTGAATCCCCGCCGCTCTGCGGCTTTTATGACAAGATGGTGAAGTTGCATTTTTCATAAGCTTATGTATGGAGTGGAAGAAGGGTGATGAGTTGTCGTCTCATAT
>NC_027749.1:46725214-46725710 GCF_000695525.1 Brassica oleracea var. oleracea
CGAGGTATCGACTTCGCGGGATATCTGAAGATGTCGAACATAAACATGGTTTTGGGATCTCGTATCTTTTGGATATCATGCCTTGAGATGTTAGAGACCAGTGCGCTGGGTTTAGGGCAAGACCTAGGTTTACTTTCGGTTTAAGATTTTGTGCGGTGACTAGCAGGCTATCAATTTATCTGTCGCGATTTTAACATGATTCGTACCGATTTAAAGTCTGCGATAGGTTCTCGGCTTATATGACTTGTTAGATACGAATCGAGCATCTCTCCGGAGAAAATTTTTAAGCCAACCGGCAGTGCTGGACCAAAATTTTGGGCTTCTTTTATAGCGCTATTATCCTTGTGTCGGATGTACGAGAGTCATCTTCGTAAGATGGCTATGTCTGTTTATGACGTTCGAGAGTTCGATGTGATCAGCACCGAACTTGGCGGCAAATGCCGTTGTTTAGAGTTTTTGCGTAAGATATGTGTTAAAATGTTCATCATTTTTTAAT
>NC_027749.1:46725857-46727224 GCF_000695525.1 Brassica oleracea var. oleracea
GAAAATGTTTCGCGGATAAAAGATAATTTGCTTGGTTGAGAGTATACGAGTATACGTATCCACTCCCCCCCTTTTTGATGAGGGGGGACAGCTGAATTTGCCTTTTGACAAACTGCCTACGTATTCCTTATGGAGATCAAGCCGTCTCATAGTTCGGTGATTGCGAGTTGGTCAGTGATAGTATTTTTTGAGATGCATCGCGTTCCAGGTCCTTGGAATTTTTATGCCTTGCATGTTGGCTATTTCGTAGGAGCCTGGTCGGACGATTTTTTTCGATTTTATAGGGTCCTTCCCAGTTTGCTCCGAGTTTTCCTGCGTTTCGTTCAGCGGTGTTTTGGAAGACTTTGCGAAGGACTAGATCTCCCTTATTAAATCTGCGATTCCGTACGTTGGAATTGTAGTACTTTCGCGGCTGCATTCCGTTCCGTACACCAGAGCGAAAGGGGTTTCTCCTGTTGCTCGCCTCGGGGTGGTACGGTGGACCAGAGGACTCCCTCGAGTTCGTAGGCCCACCTGCCTTTTTTGGCCTCTAAGCGTTTCTTCAGTCCGTTGAGAATGGTTTTATTAATCGTTTCAGCTTGTCCGTTACACTGCGGATATCTGGGCGTTGATTTGTTAAGCCGTATCTTCCATTTTTCGCAGAACGCCTCGAACCGGGTGGAGATAAACTGAGATCCGTTATCGGTTACGATTTCGTAAGGAACTCCATGCCTACAGATGATGTTTTTCCATACGAAACTTTCGACTTGGACATCTTCTATACTTGCGTACGAATTTGCCTCTATCCATTTTGAAAAGAAATCGGTGAGGACTAAAAGGAAACGCTTTTGCTTTGAATTATGAAGGGGACCGACAATGTCCATGGCCCAGCGCATAAAAGGATAGGGCGATGTGATGGAGGAGAGGACTTCGGCTGGTTGTCGGATGGTTGGAGCATGCCTCTGGCATTTTTCGCATTTTCGTGCGAACTTCTCGCAATCTCCGATCATCGTTGGCCAGTAGTATCCATGGTGTTTGATTTTCACTGCCAGCGATCTTCTAGTCGCGAATTTTCTGCAGCCATGGGGTATCACAGCCGTAATCAGATTGCTTTGATTGCGGTCGTATTGTAACTACTTCTTCTTCGTCATCTTGACCTTCTATGAAGTTGACGACGATTGGTGGTCCGATGCTCGGGTGTTCGATGAACTGGACCGGAATTACCCTTTTAAGTCCTGGATCAGAACTTGATGCTAAGGCCGCGAGAGCATCTGCCTGGATGTTTTCGGAACGGGAAATTCGCGTGAGGGCAAAACAGTCAAAGTTTTGAGCTAGTTTTCGGACCAGTTTGAGGTATGCATCCATCCGTTCGTCCCTGGCTTCATACT
>NC_027749.1:46727340-46729174 GCF_000695525.1 Brassica oleracea var. oleracea
GTAAGCGTGGATGTTTCGTATCTTCAAGCCGTGAGCCAAACGCAGTCTTGCGACGAGTGCTTCGTTTGTTTGAGGCGTGGAATTCCAGCCTAAATGATTGCTCTAAGATCTCGTTCGTTGGAGATGTGAGGCGAATTCCGATGCCTGATCCCTGCTTGGATGAGGATCCGTCGACGTGAAGGTGCCAAGTGGAATTTGGTTCCTCGTTGGTTATGGTCTCTGTCGGTAATTCGACCAAGAAGTCCGCAAGCACTTGTGACTTTGCGCTTGTTCTCGGTCGGTACTCGATATCGTATTCGCTCAGTTCTACTGCCCATTTGGCTAATCGGCCCGATTGACTTGGGCTATGCAGGATCGTTCGTAGGGGAAAAGTTGTGAGGACGACGATCGTGTGGGATTGGAAATATGGTCTTAGTTTTCGGGCCGATGTTACGACCGGGCAAGCTAATTTTTCCATTAGCGGGTAGCTGATATAGAAAATAGGTTTCTGTTCGCCGCGTTCTTCCCTGATTAGCACGCCGCTCACAGCTGTTGCTGATAAAGCGATGTACAAGAACAAAGGTTCCCCCTCCACTGGTTTTGCGAGGATTAGGGGGGAAGCCAAATACCGCTTCAGCTGTTGGAAAGCGTTTTCGCATTCTTCCGACCATTCGAATTTTTTATTTCCCCGTAATATATCATAGAAAGGCAGGCACTTGTCTGTTGATCTCGAAATAAAACGGTTAAGTGCCGCGACTCTACCGGTCAACCTCTGGACTTCCAGCTTATTCTTCGGCGAAGCCATCTCGATCAGTGCGTTGATCTGTTTTGGATTAGCCCCGATGCCACAGAATGTGACTAGGTAGCCAAGAAATTCCCCTGATGCCACGGCGAATCTGCATTTTGTCGGGTTGAGCTTCATGTTATGGGAATTTAACTGCGCGAAACATTCCTCGAGATGTGATACGTGATCCTTTGCTTGGAGGGATTTGACGAGCATGTCGTCGATATAAACCTCCATCGTTTTACCGAGTTGTTGAGAGAATATACGGTTCACGATTCGTTGGTAAGTTGCGCCAGCGTTTTTGAGGCCGAAGGGCATTACCCTGTAGCAATAGGTTCCGCGATCGGTAATGAACGCAGTCTTTTCGCGATCACAAAGGCACTATTGTATTGTACTACACAATGATTAGAAAATGGAGATAAATGTAGTAGTAAACCAGAAGTTTACTAAAATGTAATGTTTGGCAAACCGATTATTGTGGGAACCGAAATTTGCACTAACGGTTTACGTTTAAATTAGGAAACTAGGAAAACTCTAATTTCCCAGAGGTCCCGGATCTCTGCGAGAGCCAACGGCAAGTGACCAAATATATGCGGAAATCGTGAAAAGATAACAAACGAGTTTAGAGAAAACAGTAGATCTTATTTCGAGTCCGCGTAAGAGCGTTGCGATCATTGCAAGAGATCATAAAAGCTTTGGCCGCAAAGGCTGTCAGCGAGTAACCTAGTTCTAGCGGCCTAAAAGCTCAAACCTAGTTGAGTCGCAGCTCGATAACAAAAGACGAAGAAAATACAGAAAAAGTTTTTGATTGATTTCGGACTGAACCTTATGAAAGGCTGCCTACGTACCCCTTTCGAGGATCAAGCCGAACGTAGTTCAAGAGTGAACCAAGAGATCGAACTGCTTATGCGCGTTCGTCTGGTAATCGGGTGCCAGTCATGGAAACAGAGCATGTCGAGAATAATGCCTCAGAGTTTCTAAGTGCCGAGAGTTCTGAGTCTAAAAAGTTGTCCCTCATGCCTCTCGCCTAGGACTCCTTATATACTCGCTCCTAGGTCGGTTTACGCTTTT
>NC_027749.1:46729300-46754522 GCF_000695525.1 Brassica oleracea var. oleracea
CGACGTTTCGAAAGAGCTCGGTCGCTACGTAGCGACCGAGCGGGACGGACGCTTGGTCGCTACGTAGCGACCGTGCGGGACGGTCGCTCGGTCGCTACGTAGCGACCGAGCGGGACGGGTGCTCGGTCGCTACGTGGTGACCGTGCTTGGCTCGAGCTCGGTCGCTACGTAGCGACCGTGCGACCTTTTTCGGGCTTTTCTCCGATGTCTCGTGTTTCTTCCGCAGGGCTCTTCGTAAGAATAAATCTTTTCCGAAGATTTATTTTTCGTAAAAACGTTCATGCCGATTTTTACGGACTTTCAGACACTGATTCCGCCGTGACCGAGTTTGACCCCAACACTTATGCCATCCCGGTTTAGTAATGATGCGAAAGATAATCATATAAACATTCGTTGAAAAACCAGAAGATTCTTACGAATGATATGTTATATGTTGCTTGCTTACAAGACAATGTAAGAATACGACTTTCACCAGTCAAATAGATTTGGATTCTATTTATACATGGAGCTGTTTGTGGGCTTGATCACCCACTGGTGGACTGATCATCCACCATATGCATCGACAAGAAGGTCTGATGTATCCTTGTCATAGATCCGCAACCTGATGTTGGCGAGACTAATTGGTAATATTGGTGAAATCACAAGCAATTGACGATTATTTTATGCATGTGTGGGGATACATGATGAACAACTTGTAGCTAATGTTCATATTTAAGATGCAGCAGCATTGATTCACATAATTCCAAAGAGTAATTAAGAACTCTCCCATTAAAATGGTTTTGGGTCAGGAACCAAAGATCCCATCTTGGAAATTTGGATAAGTTGTACTTGTTCCACCACACCGCTAAAAGATGGGACCTCAAAGGAGGTTATAAATATGTTTGATATGATCTCCATTGATTATAAACTAAACTATTTTATAAAATTTATTTAAAGACTCGAAAGTTAGTCTATCCAACATTAAGGGGAGAAAATAAACAGCTGGAGAATGAATGAGTTGAATGAATTATCATTGATCCTCAGACTAAAGAGCGTAAATAGAAGTCCAAAAAGAATGTATGGAGATAATTATATTACAAAGATTAGCTTATGAGTTGCCAGACTCATTTACTAACCATAAGAAAGTGATTAATGCCCAAGTACCAGCTGTAGATGCTCCTAGTTAAAATGGATGTCCCAGAACGACAATAATATCAAACTGCTAATGTGTCTAAAGAGCGTCTGAAGCGTGAAAGACCTATCGGTTCCAAATATAATAATCCTCAGAAGAGAAAAGGAGCATGAATGAGAATGATCGAATCGAGGAATGAAATATTAAGGATCTCGAGAAGGGATAGAAAACATGACAAGAAAGAAATTCGGGTACCTGAGAATAAAGAAATCTCAAATAGATATGTAATGTCTGGAACAATATGGAACTGATATCAAATCGACGTCGTGAATATTTATGCATGCAATGTAGCAGTTGATGAGAATGAGGATCATGAACTATCTATTGAAATGTGTACACAATATGATAAATGACCAAAAGGGGAAAGAAACAATAGATGTAGAGTTATAATCTCTTCGAAAGAGAAGAGTATTTGGACAAGTAGTCTATACACCTGAAGGTGTAAAACCAGTGGCTCATAAATAGATCTTTATGTGAAAGAATAGATGCCATAATGAAATCATGAGATATGATGTTGTAGTTGCACAAAGATTATCACAAAGACCTATAATTGATTTTAAATAAACACATCATCATGTGGTGGAAGCAACAATTTTCAAGTTTCTTTAGTCTGGCAACAAAGAAAATGAATTGGAAGCCACTGAAAATGATATTTATGTGAAAGTTCCAAAAGAATATAAACTGCAAGAAGCAGTAAACCCCATAAAGATTGGGACTACTAAAATCAGTAAATGCTAGTTCTCGAGAAAATTACCGCGCGAGTATATTGAGCATATAAGGTAAATAATTTTTGGTTATGAAGTACCATAATATTGGAAATTTACTGATCTCTTTCATGATTGAAATATGTGATTTCGTATGACAAGAATGATAGTCATACTTGTAACTTTTGCAAGAAGAAAAAAAAATAACTCATATGTATAAGTATGCATAATGTGAAGTAGGCCTGGGACTTTGGATATTCGGATCGGTTCGAGTACGATCCATTCGGGTCCGGGTCTTTCGGATAAATGAATTCTCTATCCAATAGGTACTTGGTAAATTTCGGTTCGGGTTTCGGGGCGGATACCACCGGTTTCGGGTCGGTTCTGGATACCCATTTATTATGTAAATCATATACATATTTACTAAATAAAATAATTTACGTGTAAATTGAAGTGGTTCAGTGGTTACATACTCTACTTTTAGTGTGGCCAAACCGGGTTCGAGTCCCAAAAATATCAATTTTATAAAAAAATAATATTGAAATACTATATATATTGACAATATAGAAGAATACATATAAGTTGAAGTGGTCTGGTGGTAACATAGCCACTTTTCAACCTATCCAACTCGGGTACGAGTTGTGGTGATAGCATTTTTTTCTAATATTTTGGGTTTTAGGCTTTCCATTTTGGTTTAAATGGGTACCCGATCGGGTTTCGGGTAATAACTGGAACCGACCCGATACCCACAGGTATTTGAAGCTATGACCCATCGGGTAATATGGTCATATCCGAAACCGAACCGAACCGATCGGGATGTTCCGGTTCGGGTAAACGGTTCCGGTTAAAAGTCTCAGCCCTAATGTGAAGGTTCAGAAGATTGTCTATAAAATAAAATTTGGATACAGAGTCTTAATAGATCAAAATATGATATTTTGTGTGAAAGAAATACTATCAACCATAAGTCCAATGGTCTAAAAGATTATCTGACAATTAAACGAGTTTATTCACTAAGGATATACTTATAGCAATTCCTAAAAAAAGTAATATATATGATGAGAATACATCTCCAAAATATGATATTTCCAAGGGGAGAATATGATGATGCGCCTGGTTGTACTCTTTTTCCTTATCATTTGTTTTGTCCCATTGCGTTTTCCATGTCAAGGTTTTAACGAGGCAACAAAGAACATACAAATGATACACCTAAAGAGGAATTTTATCAATCTTCCAAAGTATTTTTCGAGATTTAGAGAAGCAGGAGACAATGAGATAAATCAATCATACTTGAAGGAGAATCAAGGCATGAACACATTCCATTCGCGAGAGAGAATCGAAGGTTGAAAGTGTACCAATCAAAAGAGACCTTCTAGATGGAATTAAAATATGAAATTAGTATTCAGAGAAGGATCTTTGAGTCTATTTTCATCTTCAATTTGAATCAAGTCATTCTCCATGATAGAACTCTAGATATGGATGTTTTCGTGGGACATGTACAAGCTGTTTCAGAATACCTAATATCGTATGATATTCAAAATATCGCTCGGTATTTTCATCTTACCATAGACAGATCGGTGCCTAAAGTTAGAAATGGATGTTAGCTTCGATTTCCAAGTGTTTTGAAGTCATTTTGTCTTACGGTCACCAAGATATTCAAGTTTTAGTGAGGAGTGTCAAATCTGCCAAGAGAAGTGAACCGGTCCAACCCCAAGAAGAAGGAGTTAATTCATCACATTAGATTGTGTCCTGTCAGATATCTCAAGTTATGTTCTCATCAGGGGGAGTAGATGCGCGCTGCACTTTTTTTCCCTTCAACACGGTTTTTCCCACTGGGTTTTCCTGGTAAGGTTTTTAACGAGGCAGTATCATACGCGCTTTAGGACTTATTTTGTATAATAGACATCCAAGGGGGAGTGTTATAGATATTAATGTGGATGTTCATCATAGGCCCATAAGCTCATGTTTTAGAAGGTTCTAAACTCTAACTTTGTATTCCTATATATAGTTATCGTTGTCTACAGACTAATAATAAGAACAACCGTTTCTCCCTTTCTCTTGATTCACAACATATTCAATATTTTAAGGTTACAATCTCCCCATATCTATCTATTGAATACCATATTAAAATTTTAAGCTGATCGCGTATTTAAATGATTTAAAATATGTCTTAAAACAGCATAGAATATAAATAATATTATATTACTAATATATTTAAATCATACAAGGAAACTCTTTTAATAAAAGTTTAACCCACCATAATATATTTATCAAAGTTTATAAAACCGAACCGAACATTGACTCAGCATTGAAGTTGGATCAATGGTCGAGCCGGTCCAACCGGTTCAACCGAGTTTTTAATTTTCATCTAATTTTAAATTCAGTAACTATATATATATATATATGTATAACTATCAAAAATTTGATAAAAATCTATATAGTTGTTTGAATCTAATAATGATATGAAAATAAAATAAAAAATTTCAAACTAATATAAAAAAACATGATGAAAACTGATTTATTTACATATATATATTAAAAATAATATGATTTCTTATGAAATCTATTTAAATTTTGCAATTTTTTTTAATTTCTAACTTAAATTTGAGAAAATTGAGTTATAATATCGAACCAGGTCACCGATTTTAGCGGATTTGATCGGTTCTTGAGCGGTTTTGCCGGTTTAACTCAAATTTGGTTTTTAATACAATCCGGATCGGTTACAAAAACGAGTCTCGGTCCGTTTTTTCAAAATATTGTTATTCATACATAAATCTAATCATTTTTATAATTACATAACTCATCCTAACACATACCTAATTAAAAACTCATAGATAACGGTGTGCCAAGCTAGAATATAGAAGCATGATCTTGCAACTGCTTACAGTAGTTAAGGGTCTTGTAAACAAAACGCAAATTAACCTTAAAGAAAGCAAAGAAGTTGAGAATAAACGGTATTGAGACAAATATCCGTTAAGGAAATCATGTAAGTAAACAAAAATTATAATTTTTTAGATTCGTATTTATTTACATAATGTCATAAAGATAAATAATTTATCTGTTTAGGAGATTAGGTAAATAAATAAATTTATAATTATTTAGACCCATAAATGTAAATAAATAAATTTATTATACAGATCTAAAGTGGTACATGATAGGTCCATCACTATGTACCATGGTAATCTTTCTAGCAGCTTTTTAAATCTTAAAATAAAATTTTGATTTAGTTATTAGTATTATTTTAAGTATATATAGTAGGTATTTGTTTTCAAGAGATGTGGTTCAATAACTTTTTCTTTAGTTGTGGATCTTGTCGTATAAATATGATTTTGCATTGGTTTGTGTTGGGGTCGAAAACGGTTATGACAAAGTTAATGTCTAAATCTCCGCAAAGAATCGGCGTGAACATTTTTACCGAAGATACTCATCGTAAAAAGAATTTCTACAAGAAATATCGCGGTAAAATCTAGTTCAAATCTCGATTGAATCAAATACCGGCTGTCCCAAGGCAACGGACACATATCCAAACTAGCCACGGACAAGCTCGAGTATGGCAATCAGACCACAGACAAGCCAATCACGATCGTTACGCAGCGACCAAACATGTACACTGCTCGGTCGCTACGTAGCGACCAAACTCGAGCCAAGCTCGGTCGCTACGTAGCGACCAAGCTCGAGCCAAGCTCGGTCGCTACGCAGCGACCGAACACGGGCACTGCTCGGTCGCTACGTAGCGACCGAGCTCGAGCCAAGCTCTCTTCGACGGATGCAGCGCTTATACGGACAAAGAAGAAAAACTTCTTCCACGAGTTGAAGTTGGAGAGAAACCCCTTGACCACCGACATAAAATTCCGAGGGACCAATCGGTACTTTTCCGTCTTCGAGATGATCTGCAACCTGAAGAGCGCTTCGAAGTGGTCGACGGTGAGGGAGAGACCGTGCTCGTAGCTCAAGATCACGACGCCAATGAGGTGCTGGTTACTGTTGGGGTTCGTTTGACTTATCGATACCTGAAAGCGATCCAGCACGTGGACGATGACTTCGGGAATCGGAAACCACAAGCGGCAGCGCACTATGAATACTTCGTAACAAGTAAAGTAACCCTCCGGGGGACTGTCAGCATGCTCTCCGCGACGAGGAATCCAAAATTCCACCGTATCCGGAATTCGGTAAAACGACCACACGGTCCGAAGGAAGTCGCTAGTGCTCCAGCTCGGCGCACCATCTTCGATCGAACGATGGTTCATGACGGGGAACGATTTCTCGTTAGGAGGCGTGATCGAACCATACCTCGCAGTCCACCACGCCTCGTTCTCGGCCGGGTCTACCGAGTGAGGCACAAACTCAATCTTCGGCACAAGAAGCTCTTCGTGGACATCTGCGGACGAGGAACCACGAGAGGTACATTTTTTCGAAGTCTTCTTCTTACTTGACATTTTGTAGATTTCAAAGGAAAACAAGAATAAGAAGATGGAGAGGAGGGGGAAATTTTTTTTTGAAAATAAGCAAGTGAAAAATTATGAAGAAGTTACCTCCCTTCTTATAAGCATAAGAAGTTACTATTTGCTCGCGGCCTTTTGAACATGAACTTCGCCCAAATACACCTATCCCGTCTAACTCACCATACCAGACGCTAGAATCTCGTCGGAAATCCACGATTCTACCGAGCTGGGGGGCTAACTGTTGGGGTCGAAAACGGTTATGACAAAGTTAATGTCCAAATCTCCGCAAAGTATCGGCGTGAATATTTTTACCGAAGATACTCATCGTAAAAATAATCTCTACAAGGAATCTTGCGGTAAAATCTTGTTCAACTCTCAATTGAATCAAATACCAGCTGTCCCAAGGCAACATACACGTATCCAAACCAGCCACGGACAAGCTCGAGTATGGCAATCGGACCACAGACAAGCCAATCACGATCGCTACGCAGCGACCAAGCATGTACACTGCTCGGTCGCTACGTAGCGACTGAGCACGCGCATACGTAGCGACCAAGCTCGAGCCAAGCTCGGTCGCTACGTAGCGACCGAGCTCAAGCCAAGATTGGTCGCTACGTAGTGACCGAGCACGTGCACGTTTCGATCGTTACGAAGCAATCGAGCTTTCTTAAAACGTCGATACGACACGAATCCATGCATTCTCGTATACTCTTTAATGATATCTCCCGAAGACCGTAGCAAACTCATTTCATGTTTCTCGTCATTTGAAGTCATCAATCGAAATTTACGATAAAAACCGCGGAAAGTTTATTTTTATCAAAAGAAGCCGTAATAAACGTTTCGAGTCAAAAGACGGCCCAAAGAGACCTGAGACGTGACTCGAAACCCACTTACGATTTCTTAACCAAAACCCATAAACCGTGGGACGGTTTATGCTTGGTTCGCAAGGAAAGTTAAATGTCAAGTTTCCGCGGATAAATACGAAGTTTTCGAAGATAATTACGAAGATCGGGAAAATAGAGTATCTCCATTTTTAAGATATGACGGCTTAAGGGCTGAAGAGGAAAAGCGTAAACCGACCTAGGAGTGAGTATATAAGGAGTCCTAGGCGAGAGGTACAAGAGAGAACTTTTTGGAGAAGAAACTTAGCACTTAGAACAATTAGGCAACTTTCCGTTTTTGTTATTTCGAGCTGCGACTCAATTAGGTTTAGCCGCCTTAGGGTTTTTAGAACTAGGAATCTCGCCGACAGCTCTCGAGCCCAGGCTAATACCTTGTTGTAAACGCTCATACGCAAATTCGGAATAAGACTTCTCTTTGCTCTCTTTTTACGATTCCTTATACTTTATCGTTGTTATCTCGTGTTCTGATTGCTTGGCGTGTGGTATTAGCAGATATCCGGGACCTCTGGGAAATTAGGGTTTTACTAGTTTCCTAATTTAAACGGAAATCCACAGTGCGAATTTCGGTTTGCCAGCCTTAACTTATATATATATATTTTTTTTTTAAGCCTTAACTTACATATATATGTGTGCGAATATGCACGAAAAAAAATCAAAGCGCTTAATTTACTTGAATTATTGTTATGTATAAATACTAGTTGAAAAATTGTTGCAAGGGTTACAAAAAAAAATGTCGTGTACAATCTTTGTCATAGCAGCTTTATAAATATTGTTTTATATCAAGTTTCTTACGTCATTAGAGATTTTGTTTTTGATGCTTATCTAATACCATCCGCCCACATTTTACTTCGAAATCTAAAGTGAATGCTCCATGAAAAGCTTTCTACTTATAATTTATTAAAGGAATCCAAAATCGCAGTTAAGATTACAAAGTAATGACTAAAAAAATCATGATTCTGATAACTTAACCAGTAATGAAACATCATCTTTAAATTTCTTGAGCAAGGGGAAGTTGCAATCTCCCAGATAAATCGATTATTATTTTCGTAAACTAATGTTTTTCAAAAGAAAAAAATAGGTTCAAATCTTATAAAATAAGGTTGAATCAGTTTAACCAATTCAAGAAAACCCTAACATTGCCATAAATGGTGAGTCATCGAAACTTTATTGTATGGAAGGAATTTTCAGTTTTCTTATTCCCGAAATAGTATACACTTCATTAGTCCCATTATTTCGAGCATAATTACTCTTAAAGCATGTCATCTTTTCATTATTTTATTAGACATGTGTTGAGGTTTTACTGGCTCAAAGTTCTTTCCAGAAAATAAAGACAACCCACTAGTTTTTTTTAATAATATATAAATTCCCCTAGAACTGAATCCAGAACAAAGTTATATATGTTCTATGATGATGTTAAAAAAAAATTTAAGTGTCTAAAGAAAAAACATTGTTGTTCAAGAATATTTTTTGAGTGATGACGAATAAAATTATTTGTACGGATTTGGTAATAGGGTACTTGTAAAATCTTAATTGGGTAAGAAATAAAATGCTCTGGTTATCATTATGTATCAAACACTTGTTTGAAGAATAGTGGCTTACCAAGATTATATAATTAACTAATTAAGTAGGCTAATGATAGACCATAAATTCACATATGCTACCTGATTATAAGGCCTTTAAGTAAAGTAAATGAAATATAACGTCCGTAAAAAGAAAGAATATGTTCTTAATTAGCAACATAGATACCGATAATACATATATACACGCACATGTTCAACCACAAACATGAACATAGTATAGAGCAAATCAAGCACATACTCTTACGATCACATATAGACACATAAGCGGTAGTATTTGTTTGTGACTGAAAGAGTTTCTGACAATTGAAGAGGTATGCTTGATTGGGGAGTTGATCAAGTCCATCAGCCAAACCATGATCATGATCCTTATCAAAAACAACAGAAACAATTACAAGGATGTAGAAAGGGTCCATGGACACCTGAAGAAGACAAGCTTCTTACCGAGTATGTTACTTCCAAGGGGGAAGGAAAATGGAGCTCTGTTGCTAAGTGTGCAGGTAAGCTTTTTTATTTGATCATGGATACATATATATTTGCTTCTATATATACATATATGTACGTGTTACACATCTAAATTTTTTTTTTTTTTTGCTGAATTACTCTATAATCTTCATCGTTGCTTTATCATAAGCTCGTACAGACATATTAGTAAGCGAATCTATATCGTATTATTCCACTGATATCTTTCTTATTGAATATTTTCTTTAATGAAAGCCATTTCAGAATAGATTTGATTAACAATTTATACAGAATTAATACAATTAGTTAGTATACTTGCTTTAGGGACGATTAATAAAGACAAGTTGGGAGATCGTGGGGATGATCGATTAAGTAGCTGTAGAAATTTTACTGTATAATTTAGTCTGTAGATTTTTTTTTGATGTATCTGATGCAATGTAGTTGTAGAAATTAAATGAATAAATAAATTAAATTATTTTGCTTAAGCTCCTGCGGTCATTTTTTGGCTTTACTTTTAAAATCTAGTTAAAGTATGATTTGTAATTGAAAAGGTCATAGATAAAATTTAAAGTTAAATTGTTACAGCTAAACCAATTACCTTATATATATGGGGTATATATAGTTGACTTAATGAGCTCCCAATAATAGATTTCATTTATGTTTCTTTCTTTTTTATGTACAAGATATGAGCTCATTGCGTTGCAACGAGTTTTTGTTTGATGTTTTAATTTAATAAAAATCATAAAATAATAAATCATTTTATTATAGTATTATAATTGTTTTTTGCATATGTTGTTTGAGATTTATTTTATAATTAAAATATTTTCACACATAAGTTCAATTTAATATTTGTATTTTATAATAATGGTGCATAGATGAGTTGTTATAAACTTTATACTAAGGATTAGAGAAAATACTATACATAAACATTTAAACTGAACACAATCCGAAATAAGAAATGAAAAGTAAAAACGAAGTGAAAGTTAAATACACCAATCGAATCAATGACAACATTATACATGTTCTTATGTACTAATTTAATGTTTTATTAAATAAGTCTTTAAAATTTTATTTTGCTACGATTTTTTAAACAAGGAAAACATTCTATTTTATAATCTCCTTTTTATTTACAATTAATAAAAATATTAAATATTTTTTTACAATTTTGTTTAAGATTTTAGAAAGGTAAATTACTGTCATATAACCTATTACAATTATCATCTCTTTAGAATTTCATAAAAAGAAAATATTGCTATCAAATAATTATTTTTAGTTATTAATAATTTATTTTTTAAATTGCTATTTTTACAATTCATATCAATACTAATTTTACACTTCTTTTGTTAATTAAATAATTTTTAGTATCATGTTCCTCATCAAACACTCTATTAAAAATAATATGAAATAAAGTTTTACAATTCCTTTTTTGGTTAGGACTTAAAAATATTATACAAATTTCTTTTGTTTAGGATTTTTTTTTTATAAAAAAGGAAAACAACTATCAAATATTCATTTACATTTTTGTAGGATTTTAGAAAAGGAAATTAATATTACATAATCTTTTACTATTATATTTTGTCTAGGATTTTAAAATTTTTTTATCAAATAAGTATTTCCGGTTAATTAACTATTTTTAAATGTTGCAATTTTCAAAATTCGTTTTTTCAATATCATTAATATTTTTACAATTTTTCTTGTAAATTGAATAATTGTTACTATCATGTTTATCATTAAATTTTTGAAGTAAAAATTACTATTAAATAAAATTTTACAATTCTCTCTAGTCACGATTTAAAAAAATGGAAAAATTCTTAGTTGGTTAAGATTAGAAAAGAATTTTTTTTTTTTTTTTGTAACTAAAATTTCATTAATTCAAATCTAAAGCGTTTCAACGACTACAACCAGGGGTATGCTCAACGGTAAAATGAACAACAATAACAGGAAAACAATACAACATGGGATAGAAGTGTTAAAAGGAGAGACTAGCTCGAAGTAGAGAAATCTGCGGATAACCTTCACTTGAATCCTTGAAACAACAGCTCGAAATAGCTTCGAATAGTCTGAACAGACGTTGAAATACCCTAGTGAAAAGGGTTGGAAGAGGGGTGGAAAACCGATTGAGGTTACAGAACCAGTCAAACGAAAGAGAACAGCTCTACAACCGTCTGTGTTGCTCCGGGAGACTAGGTGAATCTCACGATATCCGGGTAGCAAAAAGATCAGTAAGCGAGATGGTGAGGCGGCTGAAACTTTTTTCATCTCCGATTCCATTAGTAGATTTGGCTTTGAATCGAACAGAATAGTTGACAAGGTCGGAGGGAGTTGTCGGACGGAGCCTTGGTATCTAAGTCTTAGATGCCTGCAATTTGAACCACCAAGGAAGCTTTCCGAAGAGACTATGTGAATCTCGAATAAGTCGGAAAGCAAAAGAGGCCTGAAGTGCCTGTATTTGGAAATAAAGAACCAGTATAACCTTAGGGTCAGGGCCGTGATGCTCTTGGCGGTACTCAACGGGGGGATGGAAGCTGAGGTGAGGGTGAGAACTAGGATTCCGATATTACTGTATCGAGACCTTTTGCTCTCAACAGAACCTAAGCAGAGCCACAAGCCCATTACAATTTGAATATCCACTCCAATAGATCTGTGGGATTGAACCCATCGTTGAGGGTTCTTGACCAAAGTTCGAAACGGTAAGGAGACATGACATCTAATGGCTAGCTCTGGTGAGAGAGAGAAGCAAAACAAAGAATGCTCAGGCTGTGCTCCAAACGGGGACCCAGGTGGTGCGAGGAAGTGTGCAGATCCGGTGAGTTCGAGCAGAGTAGATCCGGCGCTCCTGCTCGCCGTGATAGGGTGAGCGGTGACGAGGAGAGGAACAGGGGAGGGAGCGGCGACTAGGAGAAGATTAGATGAGGTGACGGCGGTGACTGGATCTGAAGAGACTGCGACGTGGGAGGCGAATGGGACGAGAGCACGAGAGATGAAGACGACGATGAACTGCAGAGGTGTTGGTAACGAGTAGACGGCGGTACAGAGAACCTGACGCCGGCAGCCTGAGGCCCTACCGGCGTCGAGAGATGAGGATGACGGCGGCGTTGTCTTTTGTTGAGAGTCTCCTTCGTTCGCCCTAGAGATAATTTTAAGAATTTTGTTTTAGAAATCTGTTTTATTTAATATTTTAGGAAATTTTTTTTTTTTTTTTTGCTATTTTTTTTATTATAGGCCCGAAGCACAAAAAAATACATAACCTAAGTCTATATTACATATAACATAAAGCCCACAAAACATATGGGCTGTACTAACAAAACGAAAGTGGGCTTTATCCATACCACCGAAACCCAATCGGTTTCATGCAGTGCCACACGTCGAGAAGAGACGTACACGTGTTGAAATCCTCACCAACGAGGAGTCACGCATCACAGCCGCTTCATCTTGACCGTCACCGCTACAGGTCAGCGCCGGCAAACACGACCGTAACCACCGTTTCGTCGGAGCATGCCGGAATCTAGAACACACACACCATCCTCACCCGAGCTCATTTTTACGGAGAGTCTTCATCGAAACTATTCCAAGATCTCATCCCGAGCCTTCAACCACCACAGACGAATTTAAAACCACCACCCGTGTCCGCCTTCATCGCCTTAGCACGACCATCAGAGAGCTTCATCGTATGTCGAGATCTCATCCAAATGGACCGAACCATCAAACCGGAGACAAGAGATAATACCAATCACCCCACAATTCAACAAACAGAGCCAAACCCAATCACACGACGGGCTTTTATCGGAAAGCCGGCGACGCAGAGCTTGAAAGCCTCCACCCCCCGGAGTCACTAGCCGGCGACGACGGAGCTGTAGAAGCTTCCACATCCCGGAATCGGAGTTTCAATCTGATGAACCAAAAGGAAAGCTCGATCCTTTTCCTTTCCAAAAGACATGCACAGAAGAGGATTAAAGAAAGACCCAAGAAACCGGACCGACGGTGGTTGTGGAAACCCACTCCATCGGCCGGATCAACTATTCACGGCGGTTTTTCTCTCTCTCTAAGATATCGCTTTTTAGGAAAAGAAGAAGTTATTTTCACATAATGGAAGTTTTATTGACACATTCACAATCTAATTTTTTTAATTGACACATATCACAATCATATCAGGTGAAATATTTGAAGTTAATTTTGGTTTACATTTTTTAACACAAAATTATTAAAAATTAAAGTTAGTTAATTATAAGAAAAATTAGATTACATTTACGTTTTTATTTTATTTAGACTTTTAAAAAGGAAATTAATTATTTTATTTCTTTCAGATTTATATACAACTATTTTATTTTTAATAGAAAAATTATGTTCAATTATTTATATATTTTGTCTTATACATACAAACACATATTTATCATATTCACACATACTCATGTACGACAATAACATCAAAATTAGAAGTTATGCTAGCATCATAAAATGTAATAAAGATAATAAAAAGTTGAGTTATATCAAGAAATTAAAAGAAAATACTCTGGTAATACTTTTCATGTAAATACTATTGTGTTTTGTAAAAATAATATGTGGAAGCTTAAACCTAAATATAGATGTGAAATATTTGTAGAAATTTTTTGTCATAATTGTTTAACATACAACTATCTATTAAAAAATTAATCTTTTGCAATAATCTTTTGATTAGGATTTAAAAAAAGGAAAATTACTATTAAATAATATATATAATAAGATTTTTAATAAAATTTATTTTTGTTAATATTTTAGTATACATATTTTTAATTATGAGATAGATTAACACATGTCACAATTTTAAATATATAATTGCTATGTGTCGCGATCATGTTAATTAGCAACTTTGAAGGACCAAACTTTATATAATAAGATATTATATATATTTTTAATCATTATATATTTAAACAACTGTCACAATATTAGAAAAAAAATTATTATTAAATAATATTTTGCAATCATCTTTTGATTATGATTTTAAAAAGGAAAATTACTTCTATGTAATATATATAATATGATTTTTAATAAAATTCATTTTTTTAATATCATAGTATATATATTTTTAATTATAAGATAGATTAACACATATCACAATATTAAATATATAATTGCTATGTGTTGCGATCATGTTAATTAACAACTTTGAAAAAATAATAAGATAAGCAGTTTCACACTTTTTATAGTCAGAATTAGGAAAATGACATGGTAGAATAAGCTTTTAAGGGTTTGTTTTTGTTTAAAATCAAAAGATGATCTTATGATTCCTTATTTTGTGGAGTTGACTTAGATCAGTTCAGAACAATTTCTACTTATACAATTTTTTTTGTTCGAAGATTTTGCTGCGAAAGTTCATATACTATATCTTATTAAAAAGGATAAAGATCATCAAGTTGCATTAAACTTTACATATTCATGTTTTGTCAAACCATTCCCAGTGCTCTTTTCAATATTTTGTGTTTGTCATGGAATTGAAAATTAGGGTTGAATAGAAGTGGCAAAAGCTGTAGACTAAGGTGGGTGAACTATTTGAGGCCAGGGCTAAAGAGAGGACAAATCACTCCTCAAGAAGAAGGAATCATCCTTGAACTTCACTCCCTTTGGGGTAACAAGTAAGCTCCTTATTTTTGTATTTTATTTTTGAAGACGCTAATTAAAAGCCAGACGCTAAACGCTGCATACTACTAGTAAAATCTGACAACATGTTTGATGTACAATAATAGTTTGCTTTTATTTTCTCATAATAATATGCATGGCTCACAACTGCTTGATTCGATCCTCTTTATTATCTTTCATTTGTAGTTGTATACATATGTTAACTTTATTTACGGAGTCATACACTTCATGGGCATGCATTTACATATAACTTTCACAATATATATAGGTGGTCTACAATTGCAAGATATTTACCAGGACGAACAGATAATGAAATCAAGAACTATTGGAGAACCCATTACAAGAAGAAAGATAAATCTTTTTCGAAACAAGACAAATATAAAAGATCCCGGAAACAACTAGGTATGCAACCGCAACCACAGAATCAACGATCTCAGATGGTATCTCAAAACCACATGAATCACGACAACGAGCAAAACATAGCTTCCTCTTTCTCTTACCCGACTAGTGTCATTCACGACCAATTTCATATGCCTCAAAGTGTTACAGCAACCTCAAGCGATCACTCCATGATCGATGAAGGTAACTTGTGGGGCAGCTTGTGGAGTCTAAACGATGAAGATCGTCCACACCGATTTGGTGGTGGCTGGGAACAGAGAACAGCTGCTGATATTTCTGAGAAGTTTAATGGTGACAGAATTGAGGCTCCGCCGTGTGGATCAGGGGAGTATAATTATAATGGATTTTACACGGGAGGTTATATTTTTTAACTAGTATGCACTGACGGAGATATTAAGAAAGCTGTGTCTTCGTACGGTTAATAGAAAATTATAGATCGGAGTAGCGAGGCTAATAAAATGGTTCGGAACATATGTCTCCACAATTCTACTTTTTATGATAAACTGTATGAGATAATTTTTCTAGTGATTATTTTTTTTTGACAAAATAATTTTTCTAGTGATTATTCTTTTAAGAAATACCAAAAATCTTAACCACAGACTTTGACTAAAACAAATTCTAACCTTGTCATTGTAAAAAAAGTTGCAATAGTATTGTCTTTCATTAATTCCCAACTTTGGTTTACCTATAACAGTGACTGATGTTATAACTAAAACGACCTAATCAAGAAAAATAATATAAGAAACTAAAACTTTTTCTTTCCAAAAATTTGTTTTTTTACTTTTCAAAATTTGGATTTAATTAATTATAAATGATAAATAAAATTGTGGGGATAGAAAAATGGAAATGGATAAAACCTTTTCACAGTTTTGTAAAAATATAATTAGTTAGTTTTGAGAAAAATGGAGATATCAAAATATGGAATCAAATTTTTTTTCAATTCAGATTCTTGTATATTGATGTTAAAAAAATAACTAAAACTATTTAAAATACTCAAATCCATTTATTTATGGAAAATGTAGAAAGAAAACTATTTTTTTCCTTCTCACTTAAAATCTCTCAAACCATATTATATTCTAAATTTAGTCAACAGTAACCAAACATTCCAAATTAATTACCACTGGAGTTAAAAAGATTTGGTCAACCAAGAATTTTCCAGTGCTAAACCCTATGACCCAATATTTCTCATTGATAATTGAATTTGGTTTCTTGTTTAGTAGTTTGTTATGATTGCTTGTTTTCTTTCATGGTTTGGTTTGATTATGTTTTGCTTAATTAATTCTTCACTACAATTAGTTTGTTAGGTTGTTACAAAATTTAAAAGCTTTAAATGCCTAAGTTTAGTAAGTTAACTCTCCGTCTTATAACTTTAAAAGAGAGTTAATTCTCAATCTTATTGAGTGCTACAAATGACTTTCGTGCGTTTGTGATTTAAAATGAACTAGAGCTTTGATCCGCGCGCCTGCGCGGGTATTCGTTATATATTTTTTAATATAATATTTATCTTTTATAAATGATAGTATATATATTTTTTAGTATTTATATTTATTAAATAATATTTTTAAAATGATATATCCAAACACAATAATTTTATCATTTATAATGAGTAATGAGTAATTTTATTTTATTTTTTGAACCGTCAACTGTATCGTCCATATATTCAGAATATGACTTGTATGTCTGTGTAAATGTATTTTTATTCTTATAGATAAATTTTTTAATATATAATAAATTTGTTATTGATGCTTATATTTAATTTATACGATCAAATGATTAAATATATTATTTGTAATTTGTATTTCTGATTATGTAAATTTATAATATTTTCTTATGTCTTTTTTGACATAATTAATATACCAAAATCAAAATAACCAACCCGTAATAATGGACATCTTGTTATATTTTTGGCATCGATTAAGTAAGATTTATCGGTTAGCTAGAATATAGGAAATATTGCCTAAATGATCGTACATAATTTATTGGTTACTTAGATTATACAAATAACATATTTTATCAGTTAGCTAGATTATAGAAAGTATTTGAATATTTAATAAATAGAGAATATTCTTAAATATTGTTTGTACTCAAAACTGACCCTATTAATATTTATGATTTTAAATAAATAGTATCCTATAAATATCAATAGAATAGTTTGTTATGATTTCAAGGAATGAGTGGATGGGTATCTTTACTAAATAGAATCTTTGTATGTGATTAGAGAAACATCACAATGTTTGCATAGAATATGTAGTGATTAATGCATAAAACATATATAAAGAATAATAAATTCAATCTTCAGCTCTCATATTCCAGGTAAAACATATTTGGTGAAGAAGAAGAGTTATTAGAATTGTTTGGATGAGTTCAACAAAATATCTTACGCCGATTTAAATGTATAAATGGGTGTGTTGTACAGATGAAAGTTCATCTTATTGAAGTTGTAATTAATGGTCGATATACATTATATATTAAATTATTAACTAACGTATTGTAGTGTTCACAAAAAAAAGACTAATTGTCGATGGATGTGTTATGTGTACCTTACGAGAACACTTTATATTAATGTTCTGATTGTCACACAGAAATTTAAAATTTTAATGGGTGTTATGCGATAGTTATTGCAACCTACTGAATTTGTTGTTCTCTAATTAAGGAAATGATTTATTAAATTAGGAAAATCCAAAGAATGATTGATTGTATTGTAAATAGTCGGTAAGTTTTAGGTTATTTCTTATTTGTAGTTCTATTTTAATAGATTAGATTAAAATTTATTTCATATAGACACGTTTGCTTTCATAAATTTTGTTAGACTATTAATTGAAATGGGCCAACCGAATAAGAAATAACTAATCCAAACCCACTACTAAACCCAAAATTGAAACTTAAAACGTATTGCATCCATGAATAAATACAAGTAGCTTAGGATGATCAAGGTGTGTTCAGAAAATAAAAGCTTAAGATGATCAAGGGGATACAATTATCAAAATAGGCCCTCGAACAAATCCCACTCGAACAAAATATTGACAAAAAATAGCGTGCTATTAACCATTTTATATAAAATATATAAAGTAAAGCACCAATATGAAATTGTTGTTTTGTTATTATCACAAAGACATTGAAGTATATGAGCAAAATAATATACCTTATATGTTGAGCTGTTTCTAATTATTGCTTTATCGTACTCTTGTTCTTATATTTTTGTAACATAATTCATATATTTTAAAAGAAAATATTTTTGATGAAAGCGAGGAAATAATACCCACGCTGATTTTTCTTAATTACTATAGATTCTTCACTACACTTCTATATATAATATGTTTTAGAATTATTCAAAAACCATATAACAATTTGAACAGGCAATAATATTCCTTTTCTCTCTCTCTAGTACATGCCTTATTTTTAGGGTGTTTTATAAGCATTAGTTTTTCTTTTAAATTACGTAAAATTGTTATTTGAGCATATTAATGTTATTTTTCATTTTATGTAAAAAGAGAGTTAGTTCCTACAGTTCCTGTAGTCTGTAATTTGATTTATGGATGCTGATAAAATTGTATTTCAATAGTTTATTTTTTGTGGTCAATTGTCATACTACCCACTTGAATATAATAACCGAGCTTAATTTTCCAAAAGGGGGTTCGCTTCATAATTATTGTGATCAATGCTCAAAAGGAAAAAAAAGTTGAAAAAGGTTGATGGTGCAAACTGAGCATTCAAGAATGGTGCCCAATTATATGCACAGCATCTTTCTCAGTTATCAACTATCTTTCTTTAAAATTTTTTTTTTGGTAACTCTCGTATCTGGTCAGCCACATTCCCAATTATCCCTCCGTAGGAGGTCCAGCGCCCCAACGGAAGGGATGTTAAATCCGCTGTGGCCGGAGCTCGAACTCGTGATGGCGGACACCTCAGCATCTTTCTTTAATTTGGTTTAAGAATCTTCTTATGCTTTAATTATTTAGTAAGCTATTATTGTTTTCTAGAACAATTTGTGTTATAAAGATGTTCTACTGCTCTGATCTATTTTCATCTAACGATTTTGAATATAAATTTTCAATCATTATAAGTTTTATATTGTTTTTTATTACAAATATGTTTAGGTTTTACCTAAATAGAAGTTGTCTGACATAGCACTGAAATATAGTTTTGTTCTAAAAAGAACACAATTTTTCTCCAAAATAGCATCATTAATTAAAAGTTAAAAAGATATTTTATTACATATTTGAGTTTAAGCTTAATGATTACGATTTATAGTTTGGTTATGGTATAGTATTTAGGAAATATGGTTAGTGCTATTTTAGGAGTTTTTCTCTTTGTGTAATATTTTGTCATATATCTTTTGTCCTGCTGTCTAAGAAATTTGCCCTCACGAAAATTAACTGAAATATTTTTTGATAATAAGATTAAACCTAACTTTTCTGTTATTGGTCAACACTTCAAATTAATGCCGTCCAGATTAAACCTAACTCGATTCTTGCGAGTAGAGATTTACATATTTGTAGTAGTGATGATTTTGCTGTCTGAAAACGTTAGGACTTCTATCTATATATATTCAAAGCGAAATGGGATATAAAATATAAAAGATGAGCTAATTCACTCCTTATCTTTTTATTTTGAATTGTAAACCCATAAAACTAAACATGATAAATAGCTTATGTATAAAACTTAAGAGCATTGGGAATAATAAAGGCTATGGCCCTAAATCTCATCGAAGGGTCAATTCCAGTATACAACCTACTTGTCTTCGGAATTGCAACATCGTGTAAGAGTTCCCCTTTGGCCTACAATTGTGGTACCACATCTACTTGATTCTTCATATATATATACACTATCTGTTCCCAATGAGCATGTCATCCATCATCCTAGTATCCATGTCTTATAATCCCACTAATGAAGAAATGTATATCGTATTTGATGATAGAACGTTTTCTACTTTTCTTTGTCTGCCAAAAAAATGTATCTTTTAAATTGTTAACTACTGGGACCGCGAAATCGGATGGTCCCCAACCTCTGAAAGCTTAGCGTGAGATTTGAATATTAGGGTTTAGTACAATTCGGAAGCCTAATTTATGCATCATGGTCCCCATATTGTTCGATTTATAAGTTGGTAACTGTACACCATCTTTAGGAAGATGGTAATGGTACACAGTTTTCACTTAATACTGAATTTTCAAAAAAAAAAAAGTTACTAGATCTTGATATGTTATATTTTAGTGTAGTGGACCACATTTGAATGTGAACCCATGAAAGGTCTATCGCGCTCAAGTTTTTATTACTAATCTAGTACTAAATCGCATTAGCCCAAATTAACTTATTATTAATTTATAATGGACCACAACTTCAGAATGTATACAGATACACATATGCACTTACATTTATTTCTATACATGAACCACAAAATATGTAAGCATAAAGGGTTGTGTACATATGTATATATTGTCCCATGCATTCATATCTTATATATTATATAAAAGTACTTGTTTAATAAATGTACATTTTGCTACGTCAATTACGATTTACAACCCCTATAGTTTGGCCTTTTATGGGATGGTCAATCTTCTTAGATTTTATGTTCTAGTTAAATTTATAGCATTTACGCTATTCCTACAATGCAGATAAATTGGGTCTTGTAGATAATATAAGCCTAATTCTAAATCCACTGCTAGGGGTCACTTGTGAGACTTTCTAGCTCTTTCATTGCTCACCCTTTTTGTTTCAACAGTTACTACTAGCGTATGGGTGCACTTAATATTATTGCTGTCAATTACTTTATTACGGTATGACCTCAAAATCATAACTTGTATAATTTTCATCATGCCTTTCAATAGTATACCTTTATAAAATTTTTTATTGAAACCAGTGGTGTTAAATGGAAAAACAAATAACTAACTATATATTTAATAAATTATAGTGTATATTTATTGTCTATTAAAATACATTATTTTGTTAATAATTAATTCCCACAATAAAAAATATATTTAAAATGGTTTCGTGAAAGAATGAAAGTTTAATTACCACTCACCTAAAGAATAAATAATTACGTGGGACGACAATAATTTGGAAACAAATTAAGTAATAGCAACAATAATATTAATTTTTTTACTCCTTGATTTAATTGTTACGGCTGTGATATTAGACGTCATTTTTATAAAATAAACCTCTACATAAAAACACCTATATTACATAAATAGTTAAATCACTGACTATTTTAGTTTTATCTCCATATATTTCCAACCTGGTTTACTCAAAAGAAAAATATCTGCCGAAGTAGTGTTATTTAGGTCTGATCTCTAACATGAAATAATCGGTTATGCTTCCTTTTTTTAAATAAAGGCTGCTCCCAATTTATATAGAGCATTTTATGTCGTGTAAATTAGGAAGTTCAACTAAAAAGTCTAGTTCTTCTAGGTTATACCGTTTTAGACTGATGCAGTAAACATATTCTGTCTACATGCAATTGGTACATATACTGCATTGTCGTAATAAGTATGCCGACTGTCACAACATGTGTTTTACTTATGGTTAGTTTGATATACTTTTCAGAATATTAGGGTTCATAAACTATTTGGTTGAGATTTTAGAGTTTGATCAAGAATTTTAAGAAACATAGACCAGTTCGAAATTCAAGTAACAGACACAGGCTTATTTTCTATCATAGGCAAGTTGATTTCTTTAACACTGCTAAAGCCCATATAGGCCATGGACGGCTAGGGTTATCTTTTGTTTAATGTGAAACTTCTAATTACAAAGAAAAATTTAAAAGTAAATATTTACAAAGAAAACAAATGAAACGTCAATAATTACATGAATGGTGCTGGATATTCTTGGATAACTCACGAACCCCAAATTTATTTGTTTCCAACCTAAGTTAATTTCTTAGACATATATTTTAATTATTCCAACGATCTTATATTTAATGATACTTCTTCTATTTCATAAAGAATATCATTTTAACATTTTTTTCTTGTTACACAAAGAGTTTAATTTTAGGATTTCAAAGCAATTTATACTTATTTTAAGTTTAATATTAATTACAAAAATGCAATTCAATAAGAACATAAATGTATTTTAATCATATTGGCTAAATATGTGCAATTAATAAGAATATAAATGTATTTTAACCATTTTCTAATATGTATGAAAAATATCAAAATGAAACTCTTTGCAAAGCGAATGGAGTATGTGATAAAATTAATCAAATGGGAAAACTAGAATATTTTCTTTTGATAGATGATATATTAGCTTCTTTTTTTCTCATATCAAGAAACAGTTTAATTCATTTGAAGAATGTTAAAATTTTTTGCACACAAATTTAAAACTATATTTATTTTTGGCTAAAACATCATTTCTTATATATTTAAACAATATATATATATATATATATATAATTAATTAAAGTGATTCTTTGTTGAAACTAAAACATTAGTTCTTCCATTTCACAAAAAATGTCACTTAGACACTTTTCACGCATATTAAAAATGATTGAAATGTATTTTTTATTTTTATTAACTACACATATTAAACAAATAGAATTTGAAATAAATAAAATTATTTATAAAATTAATTCTGTTGCAACTAATAGCAGCAGAAAGTAAGTATAATTTGCGTTGAAATTTAAAATGACATTCTTTTTGTAACCAGAAAAAATGTCAAAATAACACTCTTAAAACATAAAAAAGTATTTGTTATTTAAATATTAATTTTGGACTGAATCGAAAAAGTGAAACTTAATTGAAAGCAAAAATCTTCTCTTAAACATCATTTGAATGATACTGAGAAGTTATATACATCTTAGGGCATTCATTTTGTTTCTTTTTTTTGGGGTAAAAAAATAAGGAATTTCAGTTCTTATTTGTAGTAACATCATCTAGCTAGTTTTAGTATGTATTTATCGTTTCCATGTCCCTTAACACTACTAACAACTAATCTAGTTACATTTATCAATATTTTTTTCCAACAATAAATAATTGCATAAAGTTCTCATCAGACAGATGTAGAGATATCACTAGAAGAATCAAAGAGACATCTTCACCTTTAATTTTTACATCAATATTGTAAAGTTTTTGCGATATCATGTTCAGCATTTCTAATCGAGAATCTTTTTATTAATCATAAGATGCGATCGAAATCCCAGATCTAAACATCTTATGAGTTTTCCACCTTGGCTAAAGACGTAGAGCCGCTTCTTTAGTGCACCATATACCTGGGCGATGTCTTTCTTGCGTTGGTGGGAAATTACGTCAACAATAGTGGTGGAAGAGGTCATTATTTTTTTCTCGCTTTTTGATATAAACATATTAGCTAGATATGTAATAAACATTAATTTAAACTAATTTTATATTTCAAGAATGCTAAAAGTTAAGTTTAATGTAGAACGATAAATTTCTTTTTTCTTTTTTTTTCTAGAACGACGAATTTCGTTAATTATACTAACATCGAGGGCTTATACTATTTTAAATATATTTTGCTATTTTCTCCAAAATAGATTATATTTATAATAATTTGAAATCATTTTTAATGTATATTTTTTTTTAAAATATAGCATGTCTCTATATTTAGAATAAAAATAGAAAAGTATTTTTCTAAATATAAAAAATCTTTATTTTCAGAAAAATGAATGGAGTAAATTACTAAACGCTGTTATAAAAATACAAAAATGCATTATAAATGCTCTTAGAGTATTATCAGTTGGAGTCTCTACCAAAATCTTTATTAATTAAAATATTAAGAATAAATGTAAGGAAAGAGAGGGGATGTAAAGTTGGAAGAGATAATTCTTTAGAGATTCACTTGTAATAAGTCTCATTGCTATTGGCTGAATAGAAAAAAAAAAACCTTTAAGCTGTAGATTTATTTATTGTAATTTTTTCGTTGTACCTAATTATTGGATACTTTTTATATTTTCTTATTACACTAATATTAAAATAATAATCAAATAATATATATATATATATCAATTTTTAATGCTACCATGTTCTATCTTATTTTAAGTGATGACATGTTGTCTAAAACCTATATATCAAATCCAATTATCTGTAGTACTTGAACTCACGACAAATTATTAAAATTGTACGTTTTAATAATAACAGTTTTCTTAGTCCTTGATTTTGTTTTGGATTTGGGATAATTCGTTTGCAATTTTACTATAAAAGTGTTATAAATCATTAAGTGGATGGCCCATAACCGGTCCGGCCCATAACCGGCCCATACCTAGAGAGACATGACTGAAACTCTAGAGAGAGAGAAGAGAGAGAGTCGGCCGACTAAGGAGAGAGAGGCAGCCGACTTAGGGTTTCCATATTACTAGTTTTCCTATTCTTTTTTGGTTTATGATTTGTAATCTTTCCATTTATGTATTTCCATTTAAACTCTTTTGTAACCTTTATATAAAGGGATGTATTATTCATTAATAATATACACAGAATTTCCCATTCTTTTACAACACGTTATCAGGACGATTGTCTTCTGCAACCTGAGCCTAAATCGCCAACCCCTTAAACCTAACCTAGCCGGCAACTTACCTAAGAACCCTAATCTGTTCTTGCTTGTGTTCCGGCTTGCAACTATCCGATCAGCTTAAACCCTAAAGCGTTCCTGATCCTAGACGTCCTCAGTTTCCTGTTCACAACAGAGCCAGCCCACGTTCCTGATCAGACAGCTCGCAATACCGACCAGACGCTCGCGACACGATAACAAGTGTCCAGCTCGCATTCCCGATAAAACGTGTCCCGCGTCTCAGCTCAGCTAGTACGCGTCCGACGTTCCCAGCTAGCTCGCGCTCCCAGAGGACCAGCTTGAAATCTGACGATCGACGCCCCCAGCTCGAAGACGCGTGAAGCAGACGAACGTCCCCGGAAGCAGTTGGCGCGCGTTCTTCGTCCCAGCTGTTCACGATCCGAAAGCAACCAGCTCGTGTCCAGCTCGTGTCCAGCTCGTGTTTGTTCTCATTCCAGCTCGA
>NC_027749.1:46755267-46755781 GCF_000695525.1 Brassica oleracea var. oleracea
GTATAGTAGCCTAGTAAGAAATCTATGGCCAAGGCATTGCCTAAAGGGCATTATATACACCCAAGAATGTATGACCCATTGAGTTATAATAAAATGGTTTCCAAATAGAAACAATGGGCAAAAGGAAACAAGTTCCTTCAGATTTAAAGAAAGAAAACGCCTAAGACCTTATAAGAAAGTGGTCAAGACTATACATACGTACTCTATAGATCAAAACTATGCTACATATCAGTATGATAAGAGGCAAGAGCCGTGGGGACCATACTGATATATCCCACGAAATTATATACTTTTATGGCACGACTGGATTAGCCATCCTAGTCTAAAACTTGATGCAAAGATTGTTATTGAAAAGCACACAGAGTTATCCCATAAAGATCTCACGTTGTGTAGCATGTACACAAGGGAAACTCATTAGGCTTGATTGTCCTAAGCATCACGAAATTATAGTATGTTCATGAGGGGGAGAGAGGATAAAACCCTAAATCCATGACCACACTACAAATTTGTGTAT
>NC_027749.1:46756001-46757444 GCF_000695525.1 Brassica oleracea var. oleracea
TCTAAGATGGAACCTCAGAAGAGGATTGGGAATATATGTTGGATAAGAATATGTCTTTCTCCCACGATTTCTAAGAGACGTTGAGCCAAAACATGGGTGATCAGATTATGGCCAGGTACACAGATTGCATGACCAATGAATCCGACTATCCAACATTAGAAGGAGAAAGTAACATTAAAAGGAGAAAGCTATAAGCTGGTAAAGAGTAAAGAATGATAAGAAACAGAATGGTATCAACCATCATTGTCTTGGCAAAGATCCTCGGACTAGAGAATATGATTATAGACGTCCAAACAAAGAAAAGAAAAGAATGACTAAGTCATAACCAGCTTAGCACCAAACGAAATCTGATGTCCTAGAAAGAGACACAGTCAAGTTGCTACAGAGTCTATACAAGATAGACCAATGTGTTCCATAAGATAAGGAACCTCGGAAAAAAAGAGAAAGGTGCATAGAATACAGATCCATCTTGTGAGGGAAAAGAAACCGTGAGATATGGTACATGATCACGAGGTGTAAAGGTGTTCATGTTTCCTACTAACAACATACAATCATAGCTTGTTACACAAGGATACTCATAGAGAGCATAGAACAGATTATAAGGAGATAAACTCCTATGTGGTGGATGCTGCTACACAATTTCGAAATTGACAAAGGTCTGGTCATAAGAAAGAAATTAGATTGACATATAAAGATGTTGTAAGTAGCATATGGATCACTGGATAAAGAACATCTTTGTTCCTAAGCTGTTCATGGACTGAAACAAAGCAGCTGCATATAGTATGAAATACTAGTAAAGGAATTGTATAAGAACAATCCAATTAAGTCCACACACATATACAAAAGAAATTCGAAATTCCTTGTGTTTACTTTATCAGCCTAAAGAAAGGTAATTTGGATTAACTCAGCTTGCTATCTCATATAGCATGTTCTCCGGATAGACAAATCCGACATCAGATCCCTTAGATAAGGATCCGGCATAGCAGAACAGTTTGTTGTATAAGGCAACTACTCCCACGAGACTCTGTCATGAGGCTGAGAGGAGATATTTAACCTATCTCGATCGGGTACCAATATGTTGCAGTCTATAAGCTCGTGTGATCAAAGTCCATGACCTAATATATATATTCAATGCATGATATGATACATGGCAAGAGAGGTCATGGGACGCCATCAAGAAAAATATAGGACTGCAATGTCTGATGTATATGGCTGATGATGATAATAAAGAAAGATCAATTGACAAAGACATTGGTACACATCCGTGTATAGAAGATACACCGGATCTTAGGTTTACGACCTGAGATTATAAATTCATGGTACCATACTTAGTATATTGTCCATAAGTATGTTTAGTCTGTCCGACAAAAGTATAGACAAGTCGACAGCAAAGGTTCACTTCTTGACCTTGCACACACGATGTCAGAAGACATGAGAAAAGAC
>NC_027749.1:46757480-46759754 GCF_000695525.1 Brassica oleracea var. oleracea
CCTACCTGCACGTTCAGGAAGCTCACGCATCAGATGCGTAGACTAAAAGAATCTCCACTGAGGTTCACAACAGGGGAAGTAGTACGTGTTGTGCTCTTTTTCCTTCATATAACCGGCCCGGTCCATAACCGGCCCGGTCCATAACCGGCCCGGTCCATAACCGGCCCGGTCCATAACCGGCCCGGTCCATAACCGGCCCGGTCCATAACCGGCCCGGTCCATAACCGGCCCGGTCCATAACCGGCCCATACCTAGAGAGACATGGCCGAAACCCTAGAGAGAGAGAAGAGAGAGAGGCGGCCGACTAAGGAGAGAGAGGCAGCCGACTTAGGATTTCCATATTACTAGTTTTCCTATTCCTTGTTGGTTTATGATTTGTAATCTTTCCATTTATGTATTTCCATTTAAACTCCTTTGTAACCCTTATATAAAGGGATGTATTATTCATTAATAATATACACATGAATTCCCCATTCTTTTACAACAAAAGGAGGTTATTCTCTTTTTAAGAAGTGTAACCGGCCAAAAATGTTTAGTCTTTCACAAACTTCTATGTTTATTCATAAAATATAAATCGCAATACGATTAAGAGCATCTCCAAAAAAAAAAAAAATTATTTTGAAGCTTTCAAAACTCTATATTTAAAGTTAACGGTGTTCTTCTCCAAAAACAAAACTTCAAATTCAACTTTAAAACTATATGTATTTTATAATATGGTCTTTATATTTGTCATAACTAATTTGAATTCATAAAACTTTTGTAAATAACTATCACATATATAAATATATTAAAACAATATTAATTAATAAATATTATATTAAAATATAAAAATTTAAATAAAATATATTAATTAATATTAAACTTCAAACAAAATACATATTATTCCATAAAATGATTTTCGCAATGCATATATGATCTACTAGTGCATTTCGAAGTAAAAAGGACTCTCCTCATTTTTACTTTGTAGATTACAAGGTAAAAGTTGTTGAAATTGATCGGGTGATATTAATACTTGTAAATACATTAAATCAGAACAAAAAAGTAAAAAAGAAACGTAAAATATTGCTAAAAGACTAATTTTTATCGATGATTGATACGACTCAAATTACCCTAAGGAGTGAATTACTCTCTCAAATAAGAGGTTCGATGCAGTACTTAGGGATCAAATCCACAAGGACTCTAGGATTACTCAACAGATCTAAGAGATTAGAAATAAAGATAGACTAAGAGGTTTATTTGTTTAAAAGCAGTAAATGATGAGTCGAACAAGGCAATTGTTTGACGGTTTAAGTTGAAGTTGTTTTAAGGATGGGAAAACAGCTAGACTTAGGCAAATTCTCAGGTATGAAAAGCATGCAACTTAGTTTAGACTAAAGGGTTTGACGGTTTTTGAACTCAAACAATGGTAAAACCAGATTGGTTTTCATTACTAGATCTCGGATCTCAACTGTCGTCTTTTAATCTCGAGAAAGAGTCGTTCGATGTGACTTGATGCACATCATTCGATACACCTTTCAAACAATCGATCGACACAACGATAGTCGCGTCGATCGACGGTTCTTCTAACAAGCTTTGCAAGCGGGGTTGAAGCTGTTCTCTAACCTTCTAGACCAACTCTCGTTGTTATCTAGTCAGTTAGATCACGTTGGCTATTTCAGGTATTGAGGGTAACATTTGTTTATCTCAATTAATCCTAAGATCTAAAATGAGGGTGATCAATCCTAATTTTAGCATTAAGCTCAACAAGCATGAAAGAACAATCAAAACACCTTTAATACAATGTTATTAGCAGCACACACTTTCAACCTTTATGAGAAACCTAAATCTAACAATTGGGTTTACTCGGACATATTCATGAGAGACAAAGTCATGATGGTTTGAATAAAACTCAAATGAAATATTGAACACATAAAGTAAGAGTAATAGAAATAAAGGAGTTCAAGATCTTCTCTGTTATGCAGTTTCAGATCTATCTCTCCAATCCTCAGCTCTTCTAATGGTAGCCAAAATGCTTCTTCTCCCAACGAGGTCTTTTGGCAAGTCTACCTCTAAAATGATACAAAACCTAGTACATATAGCCTCACAGACGGCTAAGGGCTTAGGTTGCAATTAATAAACTTTATGGAAATGAAGTCTTCTAATTTCGTGATTAATCCTCGAGTGATCCAATATCGATCAATGACGCTGAACGGCTGTCGATCAATTTTAATTGGCTCCGGTCGATCGATATTGCTCTTCAAGCGTCGATCGACTCTCTACGCGTAAAAGTACTCC
>NC_027749.1:46759824-46763347 GCF_000695525.1 Brassica oleracea var. oleracea
CTAAAACATGATAAATATATCTTAAAACACTTATATACCATGACTAAAAATGAGTGAAATCCATGGTATATCAACTCCCCCAGACTTATCCTTTTGCTTGTCCTCAAGCAAAACAAACGGACAGTCTCTCTTAAAGAGGTTTGAAAATAGCAGAGACTCACAGATTTAAAACATAGAAGTCACCACCTCTACAATATCGCATTCCACATCTAAAAGGTCCTAATCACAAAAGCACATTATGCAATATCCTACCTTAGAAACCAAATTCATCTAGCCCACAACTTAGCAAATCTTATCTGACATTCCCCTTGACCAACCTCATTTCTTGATAGTATAAAAGTGCAGGGTTTACCTTGGAAGTATCGACCACAGGATGCAAAGATTTTCAGACAAGTATTCTGGAGCTGCAGGTAAAAGTTAGTTCATATTTTCTCTCTCTCTAATTTCTCTCTTAAATCAAAGTCTACTTTTATTGCAAGACAGCGACCAAGATTGGACAGGTTTCCATAAATCAAGACTTAATGGTGGTTGCCACCAAGCCCTGTTCACTTCTTTTTCGACCTATATCCAAGAATTCTTTGTGAAGCGAGCCTTGAAGATTGCCGCCTCCAAGTCCCGTTCGAATTCTTTTTATTGGAATTTTTATGAATCAAGCCTTAATGGTTGTAACCACTAAGTCCTGTTCAGATTCCTCCTAATTAAATCCTAAATTATAATTAATTTATATATATATTTTTTTATATACTCTAGGGTCGAAATAGAGAGAGAAAAAGTGATAAATAAATCTACACAAGGCTTTACCTTCCAGACTTGTCTGAAGAATCTGATCCCATGTATACCAACCTCCAAGACAAGCAGTAATGTCAGGTTAGTGTTGAAGGTTAGCTTTGGTTCTTTCAAACAAGCTAGGCAAGTGTGTATAGTTGACAGGTTGATCCACTTTAGCATTTTTAGTACTATCTGCAATCAGTAAATCTAGAATGATGCTAAAAAGTGGTTAGACATTCAAGTAAAAATCATAAGTTCATAGTCCCCTTCTTGACTCAATAAAATTATTTTTGAAAAGATTTTGACAAACTCAAGAAGATGGTGTTAGTACTACCTCCCCCAGACTTAAATTACACCGTCTCGGTGTAAAGGTGGTGATAAGCAAAGTTAGATGTTTGAGATGTTAGAGCAAAGTGTCGTACCTCTCTGTCCCGCACATCGATCGATACCATCCTTTCCGTGTCGATCGATGGCGAGGAACAGAAAATTTTGCGTCATGTCTGGAATCTAACTCATATGATCTGTCAGTGTGGTTAGCTCTGTTTGACACTCCAAACATAAGAAATAAGTAAACCGTCTCAAACATAAAGCATAGATATGTCTAAAATATAAATCCTACAAGTTCAAAAATTAGAAAAACAAGTTCATAAGGGAGAGAGATAGAAATGGGAGGACTAGTCGGTGTCCTCGCTGGTCTCGTCGTCGCTCCCAGACGAAGGATCCCTGCGCTGCCTAGAAGGTCCTGCTGCTGCTGGTGAGTGAGCTCTGATGGTCCTCCTGCTCGTGCAAGATACTCTAGCCCAGATGGCACGAAGAGCATCCACAACTACCCTCTGAAAGTCTCCCTGATCGCGCATAGGGATGTCTGGTATGATCGGGAAATCAGGAAGAGGTGCCTCCGGTGGTCCCTGTGTAGCTCTGTCTCGACGCACTCCGGGACGTCTGCGCGGGATAGCCGGAAGATCGCGGAGGAGCTGGGAATCGGGCATGAACCGGAGCCTATCGATCTTGTCATCGAAGTCTTTGATCATCCTGTTCGGCATCGGCAGTCGACGGTGCTGGTTCCCGATCCTAAAACTCCAGAGAAGTTCCTCCTTGAGCCAACCTGAGTTTATCAGGTGTTGCTCGTCCAAGAAGCGGTGGGAGCGGCCGGCTGTGCGTGGGTCTAGGCGGATGCCTAGATACTCAAAGATCGGTGCCAGCATACTACCAACCGTCTCCTTCTTCCCTGCTTTGCCCGTGAAGGGCTTCTTCTTCAGGTCCACCAAGTGTGCAGAAAAAATGGCTCTGAGGTTTGGAGTCACCACGTCGTCGTTCTCATCGAGATGAGTCAGGTCCACCAAGCCTTTTACTCCACAGAAGAGTAGTGTAAGCTCATGTATCCTGACCTTGTTGGGCTCTATCTTGCAAACCAACATGTTTGCAAGAGCCCGTAGAAAGTACCGGAGGGTGGGGTGACGGATGTCTGTCTGCGTAGCGGAGTTGGAGTTCCACTCCCCCTTGCCGATTATCTCCTAGAATCCGTTGAGGCCTAGGAAGGGTGGAATCTTGCTCGCAGCTGCGTCCTCCTGGAAACCGTAGATGCGGCAGAGCTCGGGGATGGAGATCCTGTATCGAATTCCCCTGGCGAAGAAGGTCAGTGTACCATCTCCTGCTGCCCTCGCCTTCGAGGTGCTGTAGGTGAGCTCGACTGTGGCCATAAACTGTCTGACCAAGTCGACGTGGAGATCTTATGCGCGAGTGGCCATGGCTCCAAGTCCGAGCTGCGTGATCATCTCCTTGATGTCTGGCTCGATCCGGAGCTTCTGTAAGATGTATGAAGCGATGAACCGTGTTGGCTCGATAGATACGCCAAGCCAAGCATTGTAGAACAAGCTGTCGTAGTCGTCCCACTCGTCCTTGAGCACGCGGCTGATGCACTCTGTGCTGTTGACCGCTTTCTTCGGGTCAGCAAACTCCGCGAATGTCTCGATGGGTGTTTTGTCGTCACGAGGCCAAGGGTCGCGGTGCTGTATGGAGGTGCTAGCTTCGTCGTATCTCCTCTTCGTCCTCCTCTCACGTCTTTCTGCGTCTGCGTCTGAGCTCATCTGAAAACAAACAGAAAAGAGAGTAGAAGTGAGATAGTATTGTCGATATATTGTGATATCGATCGATGAAGTATGTGAGACATAGATCGATATATGTCGTTAAGAATTAGTCGACAATAAGTGTATCGATCGACGCTATAGAGTTCGGGTCCATCGATGTCGAATCGCGAAACCTGCAAAGATCACTCAATTCCAAATCACACTTTCAAGGCATTAACAGCATAAAATCCACGATCCTAACACTAGATAATCGTTAGAAACTTTAAAACCATCCCAAATCTGCGCCTAATCATAAGTTCTAATTCATCTCAAAACTCAACTCTGAAAATTCCTAACAAAAGAGAATTTTGAAGTCAAACCTTGTAGATCGGGTGAGTGAATGAACTAAACAGATAGATAATGAGAAATCGACTGGATTAGGGCGAGAAACGGAGGAATTCCGTCAAGAATCGAGAGAGAAAAGAGAGGTTTTGATTTCGTTAGGGTTTCGTGAATGAGAGGAGAAAGAAGCGGATGTAGTGTTAAATGAGGTTAACCCTCGATATGTCTGCATCGATCGATGGCAAGACAGCTACATCAATCGATATTTCTCCAAATAAACTACTCATGATTTCTATTACTCCTAATATTTTACTAATAATAAGATATAAATAAAAATATAATTAATT
>NC_027749.1:46764343-46765982 GCF_000695525.1 Brassica oleracea var. oleracea
AAAATGTCCTGCATAGTCAGATCCATGACATTGGTATATAATATCCGAAATTTCAGCTTCGGATATGCATCGTCTGTATATCCCATCAGAGCAATGCCTGTAGAGGTATAGTTCATCCCAATGATATCTTCTAACATCTCTGAAGAATTTCTTCCTCATATACCCCTTGAGTTCTTCAGGCTCGACTTCGGCTGCCAAATAGTTGACTATATCAGCATACCAGGGTCGATCTTTCGAGTTCCTACCAATTGCGTGCACTCCTCGTTGCGATTCTTCATCAGGTGTGAGATTTATCTTATCACTAGCAACGTTAACGTTTATGTCAATATTTATTTTTATTGACGAGGTGCCGTGATTGTGGTTACTAGGGAATCGAGGCGTTGCGATACTGTCGTTATCGATCGATGTATCACTACTGGAATCGATCGAGATGTTCTCTTTCGCATCGATCGATGTCTCATCAGAAGTGAGAGATATTTGACCTACGAAAGATGTGTCTATTTGTGCAACGTTCTCTGTTGGGAAGAAATCGTCTATATGGACGTTATCCTCTATTCTGATCCGAGAAAGATGGTCAGCGACTCCATTATCTACTCCTCGTTTATCTTTAATTTCAATATCAAACTCTTGGAGTAGTAAAATCCAGCGTATGAGTCGAGGTTTTGCATCTTTCTTTTGCATCAAATATTTAATGGCAGCGTGGTCAGTGTGAACTATCACACGTGTGCCAATTAGATATTGATGGAATTTTACAAATGCATAAACTACGGCGAGTAGTTCTTTTTCTGTTGTTGCATAATTCCGTTGCGCATCATCAAGCGTACGACTGGCATAGTAGATGGCATGCAGCTTTTTATCTTTTCTTTGGCCCAAAACTGCTCCACTCGCAAAATCACTCGCATCGCACATGATCTCGAAAGGGAGATTCCAGTCGGGGGCTTGAACGACGGGGGCAGTTATAAGGGATTTTTTTAAATCTTCGAAAGCTTTCATGCATTCTGGGGTAAATACGAACTTTACTTCCTTGAATTTAAAGGTCTAGAATTTTGCTAAAGTCTTGTATAAGCCTCCTATAAAATCCGGCGTGTCCTTGAAAACTTCGCACGTCTTTTACATTTTTGGGTGCTGGTAGACCGGTCATCACCTCGATTTTAGCTCTATCTACCTCTATACCAGCGGCGGAAAACTTATGTCCTAATACGATGCCATCGTTAACCATAAAATGACATTTTTCCCAATTTAGGACAAAGTTCTTTTCTTCGCATCTTTCCAATACCTTGCATAAATTATCGAGCCAACTCTTAAAATATGATCCGTAGACTGAAAAGTCATCCATAAAGACTTCCCTAAAGTCCTCGATCATGTCTATAAAAATTGACATCATGCAACGTTGGAAAGTGGCGGGAGCATTACAAAGACCAAATGGCGTTCTGCGATATGCAAATGTTCCATAGGGGCATGTAAAGGTTGTCTTTTCTTGATCATCCGGATGTATGGGAATTTGAAAAAATCTGGAATATCCATCGAGAAAACAGTAATACTGGTGATTGGCTAAACACTCCAGCATTTGATCAATAAAGGGCAGGGGAAAGTGATCTTTCCTAGTAACGGCATTTAATTTCCTATAGTCGATACACAT
>NC_027749.1:46766022-46766929 GCF_000695525.1 Brassica oleracea var. oleracea
GGTAGGATTGGTCATAAAGAAATGCATATTTAAGACCACTGGGGAGGGGTTTTAATTCAACCTTTGGTGCTTTGTCTTTATACCAATTAGATAATGAAGATGGTTGTCGATCGACGGCCTCTCTGAGATATCGATCGACGATAATGTCTGAGTTATCATCTTCTTCGATGTTCGCAACCTCGATACTTGCATTCATCAGTCGCACGTAATCGTCTGTCCTATTATCTATGCAGAAGATTTCCTTTTCCATATGGGTAAGAGCATTTTCTAAGGGGTCGCCTGAGCACATTTCTATGAAAGATTCCTTATCCAGCTCAGAAACTTCTTCCACATAGAAGGCTTGGTCATCTATCAAGGGTCGCTTGATTTGCTTTTCCATATCAAAGGTCATCGAGATGTCCCCGATGTTCAAATTTATTCGTCCTTCTTTCATATCAATGATCGCTCCAGCTGTAGCTAGGAATGGCCGACCCATAATGAGGGGGTCTTTTGGTTCCTGTCAGTAGTTTAACACAACAAAATCCGTAGGCACAAAGCAATCATTAATTTTTACGGGAACGTCTTCGAGAATCCCTTCAGGTACCCTGATAGACCGATCAGCTAGAACCAAGGTTATCATAGTTGACATAAACTCGTTATATCCCAAGGTTACTGCGACGGAGTAAGGCATAAGATTTACGCTAGAGCCAAGATCACATTGTGATCGAGGAAAACGCGTGTTCTGTATATTGCAATCTAGGACGAAACTACCAGGATCAGGCCTCTTAGTTGGAGTTTCTCCTTGAATCATGGCACTTACTTCCTCTGACACCATCATCACGCTTCGTTCCGCAGTTGGATATTTTGGAGACATCATATCTTTCATATACTTCTTTATCGAAGGTGCTATTTTCATAGCATCACTAAG
>NC_027749.1:46767027-46767158 GCF_000695525.1 Brassica oleracea var. oleracea
GAGGAAAAGGGGGTAGGGTTCTATAGACTCTTTCAATCGTTGGTTCGGGTTGAATGGAACGTCGATATATAGGGTTATCTGAATGTTGATCGACGACAGGCTTCACCGGTCGATCGACGTGGGTACCATAA
>NC_027749.1:46767295-46768840 GCF_000695525.1 Brassica oleracea var. oleracea
GTCTTTTCCTTATTTTTTTCAGCGTTAGACTTCTTGTTTTCGCGAGAAGGTTTTGGGTCAGGGTCATCAAGAAGTATAGGCTGATAATTGCTCTTGCCTATTTCATCAGCATTGGCAGAATTGCCAATTTCGGTGTTATCTTCGTGTTTGTCGCGAGATGTTTTCCGCTACGCAACATTACGGCACTGACTTGACGTCTCGGGTTTAAATCAGTTCTCCCGGGAAGACGTCATGTTGCTCTTTTAATGGCAGTCGTAATTTCAGCTACTTGACTTTCTAATTTTCGGATAAGTTCACTCAAAGAATCTGCTTTCTCCATTAACTTTCCGTAAACCATATTTATTTTTCCGTAAAAATCTGACTTTGTTTTACGTTTGCCAGTAAGTGCTTGTCTGATATTAAACTTTTCCTTTCCAGTGCGTGATTTCACGGCAATGTCATAAGCTTAGATGAAACTATCAATGTTAAACACGGGATAGGGGTCTGAATAGCTTGTCTCTTCTTCTAATTGTTTTTTTCATTTCAGACAAGGCATCATTTTCGATCTGGGCTATAACAGATCGGTGCTGATTCTGAAGAAAAGAGTGAAGCGAATTGAGGGAATTCTTGATCTCTACCAAATCTGAATTATCTTCTGCATTTATCGAATTTCCTATTTCTTCATCCATCTTTTCATAGGATTTTCCCGTTGCTACATTTTCGATAAGGCGTCTAGCGTCTTTGGGGCTCCTAGTGATGAAATTTCCTTCACTCGCCGTGTCGAGTGTAGATTTGTAGCTCAAGTTAACACCTCCATAGAACATGTTAAGGAGTTGTGGTTCTGAATAACCATGATGGGGACATTCAAGTTCATAGCTCCTTAATCTTCCCCAGGCGTTTTTAAACGATTCACGTGGATCTTGGCGGAATGTAAAGATTTGTCTCCTTACTTCCCAATAGTGCTAATCATCGAAAAATTTCTTAAGGAAGGCGTTTCTAATCTCTTCCCAACAAGTATGGGATCCTGTTGCTAAACAATTTAGCCATCAGAGAGTTTCTCCCTCTAGGGAAAATGAGAATAGTTTGCAACAATTGTATTCATCTGGGATTAATTCTTCCAAACCTTCGATGTGATCTTGCGGGTGCTCAGAGAGAGATCCACGGAATGGGTTTCGACGAACCATACAGTAGTAATCTGCGTTGAACTTAGATTTCTTGGTAATATGTTCTACCAGGGTCTAGGTAGTCTTGCAAAGGCAATCTTATCTCTTCACCTTTTATCAAGGTGGGATTTATCTCAATAGGGATTTCAGTCCTCTGTTTAGTTTGGCTGGTCTCATTGCTCAATTGACCTATTAATTCAGTTTGGACTACTTCCTCATTAATAAGCTCGGTAAGAGAAGACTTACCTGCTTCCGGCTGGGCGGTGTCGATCGATGTCGGGAGCTCCGTGTCAGTCGATTCTTCGGTCTCCACGTCGCTCGATAACATTACATCTTCGTCGATCGATGCTCGGCCGAGTTCTATGTTCTCCATTCTTAGTGTCTGCGTAGACAGGGAAAGAAA
>NC_027749.1:46769041-46784285 GCF_000695525.1 Brassica oleracea var. oleracea
ATCTCGAGAAAGAGTCGTTCGATGTGACTTGATGCACATCGTTCGATATGACTTGATGCACATCGTTCGATACACCTTTCAAACAATCGACGACACAACGATAGTCGCATCGATCGACGGCTCATCTAGCAAGCTTTGCGAGCGGGTTTGAAGCTATTCTCTAACCTTCTAGACCAACTCTCGTTGTTATCTAGTCTGTTAGATCACGCTGGCTATTTCAGGTATTGAGGGTAACAGTTGGTTATCTCAATTAATCCTAAGATCTAAAATGAGGGTGATCAATCCTAATTTTAGCATTAAGCTCAACAAGCATGAAAGAACAATCAAAACACCTTTTTAACAATCTTATTAGAAGCACACACTTTCAACCTTTATGAGAAACCTAAATCTAACAATTGGGTTTACTTGGACATATTCATGAGAGACAAAGTCATGATAGTTTGAATAAAACTCAAATGAAATATTGAACACATAAAGTAAGTGTAATAGAAATAAAGGAGTTCAAGATCTTTTCTGTTATGCAGTCTCAGATCTATCTCTCCAATCCTCAGCTCTTCTAATGGTAGTCAAAATGCTTCTTCTCCCAACTAGGTCTTTTGGCAAGTCTACCTCTAAAATGATACAAAACCCTAGTACATATAGCCTCATAGACGGCTAAGGGCTTAGGTTGCAATTAATAAAATTTATAGAAATGAAGTCTTCTAATTTCGTGATTAATCCTCGAGTTATCCAATATCGATCGATGACGCTGAACGGCTGTCGATCGATTTTAATTGGCTCCGGTCGATCGATATTGTCCTTCAAGCGTCGATCGATTCTCTACGCGTAAAAGTACTCCACAGTGTCCCAAAAGCATCATTTCCTTCTATCAAAAGCATCATTTCCTTCTATCAAGTAACTGAACATGTAATTGCTTTGAAAAGACTCTAAAACATGATAAATATATCTTAAAACACTTATATACCATGAGTAAAAATGGGTGAAATCCATGGTATATCAATGATATTAATACTCGTGGATATATTCGATATGAATAAGAAAGAAGTGTACGAAAAAGACATCAAAAACAACAACAACAACCATCTTCAGTTAAACAAAAACAAATTTGGACAATATTTGAAAATTTTGAAGGATCCGGATCAAAGTTACTTAGCTATTAGTGTTGTTGTATTATTTAAATTTGTGTAATAGTTATGTCTTTATGTAATTTTTAAAGTTAGTTTGTTATGTTTTTTTTTGTATATTATTGTTGTCTAAATCTAGTTCAAAATATTTTAAATCTTATTTTAAAGTTTTATGTAATTTTATGTGTAAAAGTCAAATTCTGTAAACAAAATTTAAAATATTTATGAGATATGGATTAAAACAATAAACGAAAAAAATATTTATGAGTCATAAATGTGTGTGTAAGGACCAAAATGTAAATAAAAATATGAAAATTCAAATTTGAAGTTTTGAGTAGTGAAACTTCAAATATAGAATTTCACTCTTTAAAACTTCAAATTGTAATTCGTTTTTAGAGAGAAAAAAACTTCATATTTGAAATTATAGAGTGTCTTTTGGAGATGCTATAACCTGAAATATCGTGAACAAAATATGTGTAAATTATTAGTTGGTCTTTCATCTATATCCTTCATTGTCTCTCATTTATTTTTATTTTATTATTATTATTTTTTCACTACGAGATTTAGGCTAGAACCTATATATTCTCCAAGTTCTTTTTTTCTTAATTCCATTTAAGGGTTTCCAAAACTTGTTTTATCATACAAATAAATTATTTTTTATCCTGTGGTGGTTAACATTACGATAGGTCAAGTTCTGTATTAATATTTTAAATATCTATCTAGTTATCTATTCATATATTTAGACCAATCGGTCAAAAGATCCAATGGATTCACAGCATTTGTTAGTAGATCTTTAATCTTGATAATAACAGGTTCTATATTGAATTAGAACCGGCCAAACTCCGTACAATAAAAAACATCAATATTAGTTAATTAATTACTTCATTAACTGATATAGTAATGATAATAATTGAAGACTATTTCCGTCACATTGACATAAATACTAGTTTTCTTCTTTCACTTTCCCTAATTGTATCATTTGATACTTTCTCTTTTTTTCCTCCATATGCCATTGTGTGTCTAACATATTTATATAAACCAAGTTCACACAAACAGAAACTTACATTAAAATCTTGCGTAGTTTCTCATCTTACTCTACTTTTTTTCTTTTTAGAAAGAGAATCTAGGGTTCTTCTTCTTCGTTTTCTCCTCGTGAAGGTTGTAAGGTCTTTTTGTAGCTTTTTTCTTTGGTTTCTTGAGGAAATTTTGACGGAATGGGAAGGGGAAGGGTTCAGCTACGGCGGATCGAGAACAAGATACGGAGACAAGTGACGTTTTCAAAGCGAAGAACAGGTTTGGTGAAGAAAGCTCAAGAGATCTCAGTGTTATGTGATGCTGATGTTGCTTTGATTGTCTTTTCTCCAAAAGGCAAGCTCTTTGAGTACTCTGCTGGCTCCAGGTTTGAATTTCTTCAAGAACTATTACTTAATTTACTTTTAAGAAAAAGATCTCATATCTATTCTTGGAGTGGTGGGTCTAATTAGGTAGTGGATATTGATGTGAAATAGAGTGAGGAGTGAGATATTTTGATCAAATTAAATAGATGATTCACAGACATGTATGTGTGCGAGAGAGATTAATACACATGCTTAGTTCATACATATCTGCTTAATTAGTTCTTGCTTCTCTAAGTTAGGGAAGAACATAAAAATGAAATATTATATATTCTACATAAATCAAATTAATTAACATAAGCATAAGTGAGTATAGAAAATTATGTGATCAAACCAAAACTGCGAGATATAACAGCGATTGTTGAGAATGTGCTAACTGTAAACCAAATAAGTTGAATACATATGCCATAATATAATTATATATCTTTCTTTTAATTTACGTGTGTATTTTTTCTTCAAGCTTACAAAAATGGTGGGATTATAGGAAAATGGCTGAAGAGAAAATTAAATTTGTTACAAAATCTACAAAAATTTTTTTTTAATTCCGACCTGCAGGGTTTGCACCAGTGAGTAGATCTTATAATGTTCAAAGGTAGATTACGTTGGCTATTACTCATGTTAGTTTAAAGTTTTTTTTGGTAACCTGTGTTAAATTAAAGTTTGTTTTATATGTTTTAGTAACTCGAATTCAAAAGATCTTTCATACAAAATAAGTCTGATGAGTTTTTAACTAACAAATTTTGGTACAAACAACTTAACATAATTAAAATTTGTAGTCATTATTTTATCTGAGAATTCAATTATAAATGAACAAATTTAACTAAAAAGGCAATTGCTTTTTAATGAATCGTTAAGGAGAACATACATAGAAAGATCAAATTAGAAAGGTAATTGTTTGTTTTAGCTTTTATTATTTGTAAGTTATACTGTAATAGTGTAATAAGATGGATAATCCCTTATTTCTATTGGAATTTCGAATATGAGATAAAAGTTTGCCGAAACAGTAAAACTAATACTAGGAGACATATTATGATGACACCGTTCAAATTATCCCGATGTCCTAGGTTCATGTAAATTACAATAGCTCTCATCTTTTGATAAACACTATCACTAATTAGTGCTAATGAAACGGAAAAAGAAGTAACCCTACTATATATAGGAAGAACATATCATAAAAAGTTTTAGTGCAAATTATCATCTTTATAGGGATGGATTCGTATTGAAAATAACTATATGTACACAAAATTACTAAAGAGAGAAACCAAATCTACTATATATAGGAGTGAGCTTTCAGTCATGATTTTAATAATAGTAAACAGGAAGTAAGATATACCGAAAAATGTTGTTGGAAGCATGGCAAGCCTTTGTCATGGAGCTTTGTGCCTTGCTTTGTTCTTTTTCTGGTCAAACCTAGGACTAACCTCGATCTTCACATGAAAATATATACACCATAGAGGTTATGATACTCACTTGTTACGGAATACAAGCTCATAATACTCATGTTCTTTTCACTGTTTATATGATTAATCCTTGTTCATACGCATATGATTCATTCTTGTTCATGACTCAAGAATTTTTTATCCAGTTCACTGCCGCAGTGCGCTACATTTGGGGTAGATCCAGGATCCACAACATCTACTATGAAGTATCGGAAAACACATCCGATGTGGTTTACAAGATCATTACTCTCTCTGTCCTGGATATATAAACCCTAGAGAGTATAAAGAGATTACAAGAGAAGTACATGGCTAAGAGCTAAGCCTAGAACAACATATCTATGTCAAGCTTACTCTATCTCTCTAAGAGATGCCATGGACGCACTTCCTGGATGCTTGAGGCTCCTGCCTCCTAGAGACTTGGCTTTCGCCATGCTTAGCTTTGCTTGGAGATTTCTGTCGTGATCTCTCCTTCTTTGTATTAACACTTGACCTAATGGGCTTCAACGATTAGGCCAATATGTTATCCGCGCGTAACTTGTGCAAGCCGGCCCAACATTGAACATGTCTGATGGGCTTTGACCAAACCTCACAAGACTCTACCTGTTTGGTCCAAGTCCATAACCATTCCTTTGTGTCGATCCTTCCTGATGCTTTGAGCAAACCAGCTCATCTTCTGCATCTCCTTGTCTTCTCTTATCTCTTCTCACTTCTCTCAGCTCCATCTTGAGCAAAGCTTGAAGTCCCTTCATGATCTTCTTGAAACCTGCATAAGCTTCATCTTATACACCACAACCTCTTAAGTAGATTAAACACTTAAATCCACTTTGCCCCATCAATGAACATAGACATCACACCTGATTAAAGGTATGTGACAATCCCATTGCCATTCTGAATTTTCATCACCTTCATCTAGTGTCTTGAGTTGCGAACCCAGCTGCTACACTCCAAGTGTCAAGCTCAACTCCTCATTGACGTCGTGTTAGTTCATATCTTGTTACTCCTCGTGAACTTATCAACAACACAACCATGCTGTCAAAATCACGAACCTGTTCAAGTGCTTGAACAGAAAACTGAACATCTTTCTGCAAGTTGATTTCCTCCTTGGCCTTTCGATTCCACTCATGTGCATTAAGCCTTGAATCAAAGTCCTTCAATTCTGTAAAACATCCTTCGAACCATATATGCTTCAGTCCTGAAACAACTTCTGATTCTCTACTTGTTTAAACCACTTTATCCTTGAACACCTTTTGTACCACCATTATTTCTAACAGAACCTGCCATCCAGCTAAACACCTTGCTGAACAGACTTTCGACACAATCCTAGTGAAACCCTCATGTTGTAGTAGAACCTTGATGTCTCACTGAACCCTTTAGAACCAACTGCAAACCTTCAAATCACTAATGCTCCATATCTATGGAACAGTCTTTGAAGGACACGCCGCCTAAAACCACATGATTAGGAAGACTATCGACACAAAATATCTTTGCTCCACCATCTGATCAAACTGTTCTGCAATAACAAAACCTCCACTAGAAGATTTAGACCCCACTGCTAGTTGAATGAACTGAGCCTCATACCATCGAATCCATGATACGCCTTGGCTCTCCTCACAAGCTGCCTGTGATATCTTTATCTAGAATTCCTGATATCCCTCCTTTTCTCAGCTGTGAATTCATTATCTCAATACCCTTCTTGTATTAAGATGTCTCCAAACACAAACATGTACATCACCATCAACGACTTGAACACGTCTGTTAGTCATTGAACCCGCCATTAGCCTGATAAGTACCTGGCCATCGATGGGTACCTGGCCATTTGCTAATGGACTTTCCTGAGGACACTGCCTCAATATTCCCCTGTGATGCAACCATATATCCAGAACTCCACCGGTTATTTTTCTCTTAAATGCATTCGACTTTTCCTTGCATTTAGACCTTCATGAAAGCTTCTTTCAGTTCCATGACTTGAGCTTAAGATGAGCCTGCTTGTGGAGAACAAGTCTTAACCTTCTTGAGATGGACAAACTGTAAGACAATTCCTTGCAATCCCTGAAATTTCTTCTAACAGTTTCTCACTTTGCTTCATCTCACAATTCTTCATTTTCACCGCTCAATACCTGAGTTTTAACTTAGTACCTCACCGCGTGTTTCCATGCATCATACTCGGCTCAGTTTTTGTGGTCCTTTGTATCAAACCTCACTGCAGTGTATTCTTGATACATATGCCAATTTCACTTGTTTTGCCTACAAGTTACCTTATGTAAGACTCCTCTTACAAACTCCTTATGATGCGCCTTGTACTTGTTAACTGATCTTGACACTTCTGGCCTTGACACTCTGAACATATCCACGATCCTCTTGTCATGGAATAACCTTTCCTTTCAGCTCTTACTCCCTTGAGTTGACCATGTTGCTAACCAAAACTTTTACCATTCAGCTGAACCAATCAAGACATCTTCTAAACCAGTGACTCACTCCACCTGGAATCAGATTATATATATCCCTGATGCATCAGTCCTTATATAATCTCAGTGGCTCCACCTGAATCAAATAACCCTTTAGAAGTACCATGTCTCTGTAACTAAGTTTCTGCAACTGTTTGTTGTTCCTGTCGGCCTCTTAACCTTATCTCACATCATCTATGCCTGTGATGCTCCTGAGATTATCCCTTACAGCTTCTCATATATCAAACTCGAGTCTCATGGCGAGTTTCTCCAACTGTAACTATACTTGAACCATGACTTGTTCAAGCATGAAGTTCCGACCCGGTCAAGTCTGCAAATTTTTCCTTTTGCTTGTGAGCTCCAATTCTTGTACGAGAGCTCCACCTTAACACCTATGATCATGACACCAGACCGGCGTCCCTTACTTCTCTTCTGAGTCTATTCATCTTGAATTTCCAACTCAGACATCCTTGACGATTCCTCTAAGGTATAACTCACACACGCTTCTACTAGCTGTGGTAGCGACTTTCTGCTTCTTGAACAAGTGTTGATGACTGTTGTTTCATACCCTTTTTCCTCAGGATTACAACCAGTCGTAACAACCTATTCAACCCGATTCCGCCTGCGCATTTTTCTCTGTCTTTGACCAGAATCTTCAAGCTAAGTCTAACCTTGAATCACCTTTCTCTTTGGTTCTTACTCTCACTCACACGGGCTCACTAAAGCTACTACATGATGTTACCACAAATGGCCATTTCCTCCAACATACCCTTGTGTAGGCTTTTACACACCTTGTCCTTGCTCTAGTTGCTTCTTCGTGGAGGTACAATTTATTCCTGCCACACTGACTTGGTGACTATTCTGGCTTTCTCCTTACAACCACAAACTTACCGTGTTACTCTCACGACCTCACTAAAGCGGCTACATACTGTTACCACAAATAGCAATTTGCTCCAGCATATACTTGTGTAGGCTTTTACACACTTTTCCCTTGCTCTAGTTTCCTCTTCGTGGAGGTACAGCCTGTTTCAGTCACACTAACTTGGTGACTCCTCTGACTTTCTTCTACCAACCAGAAACCATTCTTTCTTATGCTAACAGCCTGCCACCATCTTATCTTGTGAGTAACCCGAAGTCCTTCTTACATAGTAGCAGATTCTTACACCCCTGGAGAACTCTAGCGAAACCCTGATTTCATAACTAGAAATCATCTCAACCGATTCAACTGACTCGTGAATCCTTTCTCCATAAACTTGTGCAGCTGCTGCGAAGAACGTCCAACAGTTTTTCTTCTTCTCTTGTAAACCGAAAATCTCTTTGACCTGATCTTGTAACTCGGTTTATCCTCTGGTTTTAACTCTGATTATATTTCCACGTGTGTAGAACCACGTGACCACCAGCTTCCATTAAACCTTGCGAGTTTCTTCTGTCTCGATTGGAAACTTCTTCATATGTCTCTCCTCCTCGAGACGTGGATTCCATGATTCAATGAGCCTATGCTCTGATACCACTTGTAGGGGTTATGATACCCACTTTTTACGGAATACAAGCTCATAATACCCATGTCCCTTTCACTACTCATATGATTCATCCTTGTTCATGACTCAAGAATTTTTCACCCAGTTCACGGCCGCAGTGCGCTACATTTGGGGTGGATCCAGGATCCACAACATCCACTATGAAGTATCGGAAAACACATCCTATGTGGTTTACAACATCATTACTCTCTCTGTCATGGGTATATAAACCCTAGAGAGTATAAAGAGATTACAAGAGAAGTACATGGCTAAGAGCTAAGCCTAGAACAACATATCTATGTCTTGCTTACTCTATCTCTCTAAGAGACGCCATGGAAGCACTCCATGGATGCTTGAGGCTCCTGCCTCCTAGAGACTTGGCTTTCGCCACGCTTAGCTTTGCTTGGAGATCTCTGTCGTGATCTCTCCTTCTTTGTATCAACACTTGACCTAATGGGCTTCAACGATTAGGCCTATATGTTGTCCGCGCGTAACTTTTGTAAGCCGGTCCAACATTGAACATGTCTGATGGGCTTTGACCAAACCTCACAATACTCCACCTGTTTGGTCCAAGTCCATAACCATTCATTTGTGCCGATCCTTCCTGATGCTTTGAGCAAACCAACTCTGCTTTGAGCAAACCAGCTCATCTTCTGCATCTCTTTGTCTTCTCTTATAGATCTCTTCTCACTTTTCTCTGCTCCACCTTGAGCAAAGCTTGAAGTCCCTTCATAATCTTCTTGAAACCTGCATAAACTTCAACTTATACACCACAACCGCTTAAGTAGATTAAACACTTAAATCCACTTAGCCCCATCAATAAACATAGACATATGCACCCATATACTTTCTAGCCTGTGAGATTTAAGTAGTATATGTCTAAATATTTTAAAAAATTGAAAACGTGATGAAGAAATTTAAAATTTGATCTAATAATCAATTTAGTCTAAGGATTACTGTAAATAGTGTCTGTAATCCCGCCTGTGGTGGCTCAGTTGTACTGGGTGTAAAGAAGCGCGTAATTAAACTCGTTTCTATCTTAAGTTTGATTTCACAGTGTAAACTTTGTGTGTGGGCTACTTGGCCACTTATACTCTGTTTAACTGATTTACCGACAGTAGGTTTATGAGAATCCCTTTACTCAAGGGCATGTTCTCTCTTGAAATTTTCGGGGGTTTAAAATAATAATCCAAATATCATATGTCCTAACTCCTAAGTCTATAAATATATTGTTCAAAATGTATGGAAAGGTAGATCAATGTTCTCAATTGTAAATAAACATTACATGCATATAAATCTTGAAATGTTTTTGTTTATCTTTCCAAAATAACATAAGAAAGAAAAAGAGTATATTAACTTTAAAAGATAAATTATTGATTATGTTAAACATGCGGTATGATGATAGTTTTACATTGAGTGGTCATTCAAGTTTTATTTATTGATGTTTAGCATGGAGAGAATTCTGGATCGATATGAGAGGTGTTCATACGCCGGTCAAGACATTCCTACACCCAGTTTGGATTCGCAGGTTCTTGAGCACATAAATAAATAAATATCTATTAGATATGAAACATTGTCTATCCTAAATTTGGGTAACTTTTGCTTTCTACTTCTTCTTCTGTATGTAGGGTGAGTGTTCGACCGAATGTTCGAAGCTCTTGAGGATGATTGATGCTATGCAAATAAGCTTAAGGTTAAAAAAATATTACCAAAAGATCATTCATACATTTAATACACACATTCTAAATTTAAACAATATAATAAATTGCATCTTCATTTTAAACTTGTTTGTTTCATATAACAAGGCACTTAAAAGGAGAAGAGGTAGATGCTCTAAGTATCAGAGAGCTTCAGAGTCTGGAGATGCAACTTGATACTTCCCTCAGGAGAACTCGCTCTAGAAAGGTTCTTTATCTTTCTACAAAGAGAATTATCTTACATTTTGTATACATCTACGATCTATATGCATAGATCATTTGTACAAAAGGGTTTGTGTCTAATCTTGTTCAGTGTATGTATGCATATATTTACATAGATATATAGATATACTACATCTAATAATGTAGCTATTGTTTTGGTTTGGGAACACAGAACCAGCTCATGGTAGAGTCCTTAGCACAGCTCCAGAAAAAGGTAATATACTGGTTTAGAGATAATTACTCTTTGTTGTTGTCATATAATGGTCTTGTACTTTGCAAACGTCTTTGAGGTACCCGCAGGTCTTTTTCGCGATTGGGTTGTACAAATCGTAATACTTGGACTATATATGCAATCTTCAAGATTGCTGTTCTTCATTTTTTTTCAAATAAGAAACACAAATTCATATTTTCGGTCTAGAATACTTAAGTTTCTGAATTAAATTAATAAATATAGGATCTTTTGTTGGCATAGGAGAAGGAACTCAAAGAACTGAAGAAACAGCTAACAAAGAAGGTGAAACGGATGACAAAACCTTTGACTATGCCTACATACGAGATTTGGATCCTATTTAATGTGGAGTTTAAAGTTTCAGAGATTAGTCTAAAATATCCCGATTGCATATATTTAATTTATGTTTGAATGTTAAAAGAATTCCCAAACGAAATATATTAGGTAGTTATACATATATTGAATATGGCAGGTTGATCAAGGTGAAGACATTGAGCCGCAAAACATCAGCCAAGGGTTAGACTCAACACCACCATGTGAGACACCGCACCTGTTGCCAGGACCTATTTCTCCCCACCCTCCCTTGTCTATCGGGTATAAATTCTCAACATTCTATATATTGATTTCACTTGACAACGCATATATGAAACTAGTAGTTATAATGTGTTAATATTGATTAATAATAATAGCAAGTTAATGTAGATCAACATTGCAAAATTATCATTTGTATATCCTTGATATTTTGTGTAGCCACGTGCATAATGTGTATCGTTTATGTAGTACTTATAGGGACACATCGCAAATGAATGAAGTTGGAGAAGAAGATACCGGAATCCTAATTCGCTCGAGGAATACAACGTTGCCGCACTGGATGCCTCGGCTCACTGGAGAGTAGAGGTTGAAGGCCATCTTGGTTTGTTATTTTCAGTACTTAAATTTATAGAAACTAAATAACTTCTCGGTTTAAGTAGAGAACCAAACCGAATATCATGAAATATATTCGGTTTTGGTATTCTTAGAACCGGTGTAAGATGTTCCAAGTTTTTTTTTTTTTTTTTTTTTTTTTGTTTAGTATCCTAGGCCGAGGTCCAGACTAATCCCCAAGGGGAGGTTTTTTTTTTTGTTCCAAGTTTCAAACTTCGAACTAATTTCAGAAAATTGTATCCCGAATGTGATTTTGTATATTTTATTAATGACTGTACTTTGCATTTTGTGTTCTTTGTCAGAAACATCAATATTGCAGGTTTGGAGTCGGATAAGTTTCCTTTTCTACATTTATATTTTCATTCTGCATAAAAAAAGTCGGGTGAGACTAATCTTTAGACTCTCTAGTTGGTGAACCTTTCAGAAAGTCTTGTTGCCAATAACCTTGACTATCATTTATTCATTAATCACTGCTTATTTGCCTAGATGACTTGAACCCTTGTCATGTCTTGGCTAATCGAAAGCATCTGATATAGGGAAATTACAACTGGAGAAGAATGCTAAATACTAGAGAAAGAGAGAGTCACCAAGCAAAACAAAAAAACGAAATAAGTGTTCGTTAATGATACACTAAAAATGAATCTTTGCTACTGTCATGTTTAACAGTTGTAATTGTAATATTTGAGATTCAATCCAGATAATCAGTTTACATTTTACTCTTGTGAGTTCAATATTAAGTTAAGAACAATTATGGGTTTTGAGTTTAAGAATGACGCAGGAAACAAATAACAAATGAGTAAATGGATTCAAATTAAAAAGAGCTAATGTAGAGTGAGTAACGAGTGCGAACAACCGCAACCAAGCAACTATTCAGGTTCGATTCAGTATCACTTGGTTAGAACAGCACGCTATCATGTCGCTGTTCCTTTTACCGATCAGACTCAGCGCCTAAAATGTCGCTTGGTCTGAGATCTGATGGTGAACCTTATTAAACAAGTCCACTCTGTTCACAATGCGCCTTGGCATCTACTTTCACGTGGCCAAGGACACAATGATCATTCATGCAAGATCTAGCAACCTATGACACTTTTGATGCACAAGTTAACCTAGGATCAAACGCTAGATGATCAGTTTAGTGTAAGCATTAAACAATGAATGAATGAAGATTTATTAAACAATAACATAACTATGCTCAGTTGCGATATGCACTCTATCACCCTAGATTAACAGTCGACTACTCAATCATGATGCAAGGAATCATAGAAGATGAAAATGAAATACACATGATATGATTAAGAAGAAATAAACTAGGGTTCAGGTTGTTCTTCTCGATGAGAAGGATGAACCCGTCGCCCTTACAAAAGCTCAAATCCCAAAATTCAACTTGTCTTAATAAAACTAGTGTAGCCAATAAAATAGATAGGATAGGCTTTTTATATGGAGGCGCCGATAGGTTAGAGGGAAAATAGAGTAGCTAGGGAAAAATACCAAAATATCTTGGAGGTTTCCTTATTTGCCGGGAACAGTCACTCCACTGTTCCGTTGTGGGAACAATCTTCGGACCGCTCTGCCTGGCTGTTCCGCGTGAAATCTCTCCAAAATGGCATCTTTCTTCATACATCCTCTTTCCCCTCTTCTACCTACTCCAAACCTGAAATGACTCAGAAAGGACTAGACAGACACGAGTTAGGGCTAAAGACCAATTGAAAATGTATGTACAACGATGTGAAAAACACCATATATCAGTTAACTAATGAGGGTCATCGCGGATATTATTGGTTCTTATATTTTTATACATTGATATTTTATTTTTCATAATTAGTGTTATATTTTAGATGAGTCGTAATGTAACTAATTGTATTTAATAGACCTGGACCGAATCAGATAATATGGTTATTTTTTGTACAAATATCCGAACTTGTTTCTGATATATTTGTTATTTAGATATTTTTAAGTTCCTATATATCAAAACCAAACTCATCCAAACCCAGAATGACTCAACTCAAAACCCACACATGAATTTATAATAATCAATTTCAAAACGAAAAAAACGATACTCGAAAAAAATAACTCGTACCTTGGATAGCCAATGTTCACGCCTAGCTGGTTTTATAAACTAATAAAAAAGTTCTTTTTATGTGTTTGGCTAAATTAAATGAAGGGGTATTTGCCAAAAATGACTCAAAACTTGATTTTGAATACAAAAGTGTACCCTAAATTCAATCAAATGCAAAAGTAACCCAAAAGTCTAGTAAAATTACAACAGCTCCCTTATAAACAAACAAAAAATCTGTATTCAATTTTACCATTATAACCCTCCGTTAGAGAAGACATCTTTGTAAGTCTTCTCTATGATGACTTCTTTGTAAGTCTTCCCGTTCAGTAGATCTTAAAAATAATTTTATAATTTTATAAAAAATATTTTGATGGGTAAAAAATTGAAATCATGTAATACTAAATATTTCTCAATGATGTAAATTTAGTTCATCTGAAATTGAATTATTTTCAACATAGATGAGTGAATGTATATTGGCTCATGAGTCATTTGGTTTAGGGTTTGGTAACATATGTGTATTGTATGTATCTTTAGGGTTAGATTCTGAAATTTTACCTTCATTTTTTTCTTTTTCAAATTGACTCATATATGTTTAGTAACTATCTAATAACTTGAATTAAACACTTTCTAAGTTTTTTTTTAAGTTTAAGAAAGTGTTTTTTCATAGTTAATTGATTTAGGGTCTGGAAGACTCATAGAAGACTTAAAAAAAAGTCTTCAGACACATCCCGCCTAAATTTTAGTAGAATTTGTGGTTCCCGCCTAAATTTTGGAATAATTTAGGTTTACCGCCTAAATGAAAGTCTTCCAGGAGTCTTCCATAAGTCTTACAGGAGTCTTCCATAAGTATTCCAGAAGTTTTCCAGAGAACGTCTTCCAGAAGTCTTCCAGAGAAAGTCTTCTCATGGATTAGATCTTAAAAATAATTTAAATTTTTTATTAAAAATATTTTCATGGGTTAAAATTTGAAATCATGTAATAATAAACATTTTTCAATGATGCAAATTTAGTTTCTCTGAAATTGAATTATTTTCAACATAGATGAGTGAATGTAGATTGGTTCATGAGTCATTGGTTTAGGGTTTGGTGACATATGTTATAGTATTGCTGGTATCTTTAGGGTTAGATTTGAAATCTTATCTTCATTTTTTTTCTTTTTCAAATTGACTTATATATGTCTAGTAACTATCTAATAATTTGATTTGAACATTTTCTAAGTTTTTTTAAGTTTAAAAAGGTTTTTTGCATAATTATTTGATTTTACGGTCTAGAAGACTCACAAAAAAAACTTAAAAAGAAGTCTTCCGACACATTCCACCTAAATTTAAGTAAAATTTAGGGTTCCCACCTAAATTTTGGAATAATTTAGGTTTCTCGCCTAAATCAAATTCTTCCATAAGTCTTACATGAGTCTTACATAAGTCTTCCATGAGTCTTCCATAAGTCTTCCAGAAGTCTTCTGGGTCGAAAATATTTAACCTAATTGAAATTTTTGTCTCCATATATAAAGAAAATTTACACATTCTTTATTTTCCTCTCAAATGACTCCAACAAAAATGTTATGTTTCTCACTCTAAAACTCTCCAACCTCTCTCTGATCTCTTTGAACATCAAAACACCAAATTTTATATCCATTTCTCATTTTTTCTTATGTCTTCTCACTAATTTATCTTTTTTTTTTCAGGTTTTTCATTACATGATTCTCATCTTTCCCTCTTTCAAAAGTAGATCTCTAATTTTTGGATATGAATTTATGTGTGTGTTTATATGTTAGATTCTAAAAAGCTATAGATTCAACATAGTGTGACTGTTTTGTTTATTTTGTAAGCATAAGATTTTCATTTTTGAAGTTTTTCTCTGTTTTGAAGTCATTTGAATGTTTTTGAATTTGCATGTTTTTCCAGATCTGAGAGACTTTGAAAGACTTCTCAGAAGACTTCTCAGAAGACTCTCAGTTGAAGTCATTTTGAATGTTTTTGAATTTGCTGGTTTTTTCAGATCTGAGAGACTTTGAAAGACTTCTCAGAAGACTCTTAAAAGACTCTCGGAAAACTTCTCATAAGTCTTCTTAGAAAGTCTTCTAATGCATTTTATACTAGAAGACTTCCCACAAAGTCTTCATGAAGTCTTCCGAAGTCTTCTGCCTAAAGTGGTATAAATTTTGGATATGTATTTTGTGTGTTTTATATATTAGATTC
>NC_027749.1:46784337-46784767 GCF_000695525.1 Brassica oleracea var. oleracea
CTAAAAATTTATTTTTGAAGTATTCTCTATTTTGAAGTCATTTGAATGCTTTTGAATATGCACATTTTTCAGAACTGAGACAGATTTTGGAAGACTTCTGGGATAATTCTTGGAAGACTCTTGGAAGACTCTCGAAAGACTCTCGGAAGACTTCTTGGGAAATCTTCTAATGTATTTTATGCTAGAAGACTTCTCACGAAGTCTTCAGAAAGTCTTCCAAAGTCTTCTGCCAAAAGTGGTACAAAGAGATGATGTGAAGTGGAGTCCAAGCTTATCTATGTTGAGGAATAATATCTAGCTGTGTAATAATTTTGTTTATGGTCTTTTTATGATTTGTATGTGTAATGTTTTAGTTGTGAATTATTTTGTAAACTTTAAGAGATGTTAATCAGAAGAATGATAAATATGTTCATGTTTTGCCAAAAGTACT
>NC_027749.1:46784881-46809012 GCF_000695525.1 Brassica oleracea var. oleracea
GAGAAGACTTCTCAAGAAACCTTAGTCAAATTCACAAAAGATCAAAACTGAATGTTAAGCGAAAGTTGAAATTTTAAATCTCATGGAAGTTAAAAATTGTATCTTATGAGGAAGACAACACAAACACAGAACATCAACTTAATAAAACAAAATCATCGGAGAAGACTTCTTATGAAGTCTTCTATGAGGAAGACTTACAGAAGACTTCTCCGTTTAGCTAAAAACATTATTAAACATCAATGTTTGTAACTTCATAATTATCACCAATTAACTTATAAATTCGACTCAGTAGTCTCAATATTGACTAATAAACATGAATTAGCAAGAAGATATTAAAAATTCATTTTAATTTTGGATAAATTTGAAGTTTAATAAAGATTTACGTAGAAGACTTTTTTTGAAGTCATCCACGGAAGACTTCAAAAGAAGTCTACTCTATGTAGACTTCAAAAGAAGTCTTCTATTTAGGTCATTTTTGCAATTGCAAATTTACGAAGGAAGAGTTCTTAAGAAGTCTACTCTACAGAAGATATCTTCGGAAGTCTTCCTTTGTAAATATTGGCTTACTTTTAAAATTAATTTTTTTTCGAAATTCCCAGAGAAAAGAAGTCTTCTCGGATAAGCAGGTTACTTTTGAATTTGACCGAAATTAGTCAGAATTTTGACTTTTTGTATTTGTAGAAGACTTCTAGGGAAGTCTACCAGGAGAATACTTCAAAAGAAGTCTTCTCTAAGTCTTTCGGAAGTCTTCTCAATGTCGCAAGAAGTCTGCTGGATTACTTTTGCAATTGACTATAATTTACTTTTCGAGTCGGATGACTTCTCTAGAAGTATTCTCTCGCGGGCAAAGGTTTGACCAATACCCAGAATTAAACTCGAGAAGTCTTCTTATAGAAGTCTTCTCATTGATATTAAATGTTTTACTATTATTTTTCAATTGAAAAAGTAACCCACGCAGACATCTTCCGGCATTGAGAAGACTTAGGGAAGACTTAGGGAAGACTTTCATAAGACTTCTGTAAAAGTTTTCTCCAGGCTGACTTCCTTAGAAGTCTTCTACAAAAATTCAAATTTAAAAGTAACATGTTTATCAGAGAAGACTTCTTTAGAAGTCTTCTTTGGGAATTTCGAAATTTTTTATTTACAAAGGAAAGTTAGAAGTCTTCTATTAAAAACACACAAAAGGTCAATTGCAAAATTAACCTATGCATTGACCAGAAGACTTCTAAAGAAGTTTTCTCGATGAAGAAGACTTCTAAAAAGAAGCCTTCTTCGTCGAACAGATTTGAAAAATAAAATGTAGTTCGCGATTTCATACGTTGAACTCGTGAGATAACTTGCGTGGTTTCTCCAATCACCCATAATTTCACCACAACAGCTACCTACTCGTTAATCACCAAGAATCGTGAGCTTATGAACCTTACATAATTTGTAGTCAAAATCTTCTGTTTTTTTTTTTTTGATGAATTTTGAGAGAAAGTGTAAGATATGTGGTTTGTGTGGATAGGAAATGAGAAAAGATGAGAAAAAATTGAAACTTTAGGGCATTAACACTTTCAATTTGGTAGTTCATGGTGGTTGAGGTATTGATGTCAATGGCAAAGTTGTAAATATTTGGTGAAAATGAGGATGGTAAGGTAAAAACCTTATTTTCGGAAAAAAAAGTATTGGCATTTTTGTGAATAACTAGAACTTCTAGAGTGAATAGGACAAAACAAAGTTTTTAAAAAAACATAGGTTATTTTTGTGTTTGACTTGAAATTTTGAGTCATTTTTTAAAGAACCCCTTTAAATGAAATAAAAAAAGTTTTTTATGTAATAAAATAATTATATGGAGTGAAAAATTTAGTGACAATAAATGTAATACATTTTTATTATTTTGATTAAAGTTATTATTTTATTTACAAAAACATGTTTTGAATTATGTTTTTGGCTACGTAAATTTTCACCGATTAGAACTAAATTTTTTTAAGAAAAACTAAACTGAATGTTTAACCATATGTAAAACCCAATTATTTTATATTTTTGATTTTATAATTGGCACAAAGTTTATGTTGATTAACTAATAAATAAAAATATACACTATTATTATTATGGTAATATAATTAATGATATGATGTATTTTTAATGTAATATAATTAATAAAATATATTATTAAACTAAGTAAAATATGAAAAGATAATTAATGTAATTATATAAAATTATTAAAAAAATACTATATTTTTTATTACTGTTATCCATGTTTCCAAACAATACCAAAAGATACATCACTTTTAATAATATAGATATTAATCCATTGCATAGAAATGATACACACCATGATCGTGGCAACGAAAATATCAAGGATACATACAAATTATAAATATTTTGAGATATTAATCGACATTAACTTAAACATATTATAAGGGACAAATTTCGGTAGTTCTTAAATATGATTTAAATAATTAAACACAGTTAAATAAATTAGGCATGGGCATATTTTTCTGAAACAGAATAACAAAACCAAACTGAACCAAAAAACGAAGTTTTGTTCGGATTTTGATTCTGTCAATTATTTGAATGGATCTCATATCTATATAATCGAAAAATCAAATCTAAATCAAAAATCAAATAAATAACTGAATTATTATAATATTTTTTATGTACTTATAAATACTGTATTAACTATATCTAATTTTAAAATAATTAAATAATTTTTTTAAAAAAAATTATAAACCAAAATATCCAAAATTATGAAGCACAATAATATTTTTTCGAAATATTTTAAATTATTTGAACTATCCAAATTTTTATTCGAAAACCCACATTTTTTTGACATTTAATAACTTAAACCTAAATTAACCAAAAACTAGAACCAAACCAGAACAGAATAGGCGAATATCCATGGCCAAAGTAAATTCATCAAAAAAATATGTTAATTTATAGTTTCAACTAGTTTTGGGATTCATTGAAAAGGTTTAAATTTTTTTGGAGACTGTGACAAAATAATTGTCGTCTCACTAGAGAACCACACCCGAACAGATAACCAACTATCATCCATACCTATTCGTACCAATGGTTCATCTACTAAACGGTTCAACCGGGACCCGGAAACCCTGAGTGAAACCCATGTGCCTTCCGTCGATGCAATTCAAAAGCTTTGTAGAGGATACCCATCGGGAGTTTTTTGATAAAGTGAGCGAAATCAGAGAAGAGCGTTGAGAGCATTAGGCGTAACATAGGTGGTAGTAGTATTACTAGTGCCAGTGAAGGGAAGCGTAAAGAAAAAGGTCTTTTCTGGGGAGAGTTTGAGTTCTTCACAAAGAAGAGAAGCTGCAGAGGTTGAGGAGCCTTGTGAGGGGGCCAAGGAAGGATTTGAAAGCTAGAATGCTTGAAGTCTCGAGAGAGGAAGTTGAACGTAAGAGGATGCCTGATGAGAGGGGTAGTTGAAAGGAATGTACTTGACTTCCAAAGTTTTTTTTTTTTTGTTTTTTCAGGCAGGCATAAGCAAGCAATGCTGGAAGCTTATGATCAGCAAGAAGCAAGAATATTTGCTGAGTATCACAAAAGGTTACAAGTATATGTTACTCAAGCGAGAGGTTGAGTTTAGATTCTTTGAGCGTTTTATCGAGCAAGCTTAACACGAACGTTGAGAGGGAAGCTGTTTATTCCTCTGTCAGCTGATGATGTCATTCTCTTTGAAACAACCCCCAGAACGGAGTCTAAGGAAAGCTTGTGTACTACCAAGCCGAGTTTTGAATATGATGAACTACCTGAGTAGTCCTTCTCTACTCCTTCAGGCTATTGCTGCACACACCCAACGCCTTAAGACACTAATATTCAGAGAGATAGAGAAGGTCGATGTCAGAGCTGATGCTTAGAGGTAATGATATTTATATGTGTCTCTCTTCCTCTTCTATTGAATGGTATATATGTACTCTCTGAAATTCATGTTCCAGTGTACTGATAAGCCAATGAAAGCTATTTGATGTCAATCTATTCTACAGGTATACGTACGAAAACAACCGGGTAATGGAGATTTCTTCTTCTGTTGTGAGCTAGCTATTAAGTTATCAGTTTAATGGCAATATGGGAAGATAGCCCGATACTCATTCCAAAGGATCAAACAACGAGTTCCTTGAACGACAGGTTGCTCACGTTATCTGCCTTTTTTCTTTCTGGTTCTTTTAGCATATAATGTTCAGAAAGGACATAATTTGAGGCTTACCGTTTAGCAACGGACTTAAGATTTTTTAGGCCAGCTGCTACATTTAAACTTGTTCAACTTTCTGATCATTTATCTCATGCTTATTTCCAGAAAGCACATGTGCAACAATTTTGGAAACTGAAGATGCACTGAGACCGTTTGCATGGAATTCTGACACCAGAGTTAATTATATTCTGACTCCAATCAGCATTATATAGCTAACTCAGTTAGAGAGAATGTCCAGTTTAAGTTAGTATATACTTGCTTGACCAAGATGTTTAATTTTTCCTTTGCAGTTGGACGTATGGAGCAAGAAAGAGAAGCTGCTGCTTTGAAGGCTAGCTTAAATAAATTGACGAAACTATGCGCTTAAAGGAAAGACGCTGAACATTCCTTAAAACAGAAGTGGTATTAATCCAGTTGATTTTTTTTATTAAACTAAAAAAAACTCGTAATGCAACGGCCTGTCTAATCCAGACATGTCATTAGTCCGATATATCTATACTATTATTTGAGAATTGAATTTGCTGATTTTTCATCTTCTCCATGATTTTAGTTAATAGGCTTATAATAATATTTCAGTATAATAAAGGTTTATTTGTAATTATTTATTTGCAAGAACAACATATATTTGTTATTTAAGTTAAAATTTAATATATTTTTTCAGAAATGTTTATTTGTTTTTATTTTTCTAAATATTTTTATTGGGAATGGAATTATCTTTTTTAAATATTTTCAAAAAATCTGATTGTTTATGAATGCTACATGGTTGCTAGTTAATATTTTAATGTATAATTATATCATTAATTATTTAACTGATTAAAAATTAATATTATAATAATTAATGATATAATTATACACTAAAATATCATTTTAAACTTTATTATACTTTATTTGTAATTATTTATTTGCAAGAACAACATATATTTCCAAACACGTTTTCCATTATTTTTATTGGGAGTGAAACTATCTTTTTAAAGTATTTTCAAAATATCTGCCTCCAAAAGAGAATTTTTCATAAGATTAATTTTTATTTAAATCAAGTACCTTATAAAAATTGAAAATTAACTCTCTTTACTTTTATTTTTTTCAAGAATTTCACAGAATTATAATTTTGTTTAAACTAAAATTTCTGTAAAAAATATTGTGCAAAGAAAATGAGATTCTATTTTTTTGTAAAAACTGTATTTTCCAAAATGATTTTTTAGTTATAATTATTAAAGAAATACTATTATAATAAAGAAATGCTATTCTATAGGAACGTAGCATTTTCTATTTTATAGAAAAAATAGAGATTGACTATAACATATTTTCTTTATTATAACATTTAGAAATGAATATAAGAATAAATAGAAAATGTTCTTATCTTCTACATTACATATTAATATTTTTTTTGTCAACATGTTTGGTCTGTTTGAGTGTTCATTTAGTTACTATAGAAGGTATTTCACAATTTAATTATACATATATCAATACTTTCATTTAGTTTGATTAATATAATATGTAAAGTTGAGTTCAGACTAATTTTTTGTGCTTTTAAATTATTTTCAGATTTTGTAGGTTACGATAATTCCAAGAATTTGGTATAATAACATCACGTTATATTAACAATTATATATTTGTTTATTTAGTTAGATAATTGTTTAAAAATTAATACAGTAAAAACTGGTTAAGGATAACAACATATTTTAAAATAAAAAATATTTATGTTATTATGTAAAAAATAATGTTTTTTAAATCAATACATTTGAAAATTAAGAAATTAAAAGACTAATAAATCAGAATAAATTTAATGAAAATTAAGAAATTGAAAGACTAATAAAACAATATAAATTGAATGTTTGATTTAAATTTTTTGATCTATAATAAGTATTTATAAAAGAATTATGCCCGCATATGCGGACAAAACACCTAATTTAATATAATTAATAAACATTAAACTATTCAAACGATATATATACAATTATTTTTTAAAAATGTATATTTAATATATAATAATTATGATATTTAAAACATTTAATTAATAAATAGATATTAACAATATCTAGCGATAATATCATCACTGCTTTTATCTTATATTAATTTTATAATTTTAATGACTAATATTATAGCCAGTTTCTCTGATTTTTATTGGAATTATTGATCAAATACATATTATTAAAAAAAATTATATATAAGTATACTAATATATCTGAATTAATTGGGTTCATTGGTTTATTCAGTTTGATTGGTTAATATATTGAACCATATTCATATACTGCACTTTCTTAAAATATTATCCATTTGGTTTATTCAGTAGTACCAAATCCAAACTATTTTATCTATTTCGGTTTGGTTTTAAATAGTTCGGTTTTACCAGATTGAACACTTCTAAACTATCTTTATTTTATTAATGTTTTATATTTGTGATTTTTATCATCCTTTCAGTACCACATGATTTATTTTCAGTCAAAATACAATATATGTTAATTTCAATATAAATTTCGTAATTTAATTATTACTATAGAAAAGATTTTTATGTAAAATCTACATCTTATAAATAAAAATATGAAACAAAAGAACATAATTTAATACATTGATTACCAATATGAATATTAAAATTTTATATTTTATAATAATTTAAATTTTACTTTATTTACTTTTAATTTTTCAAGAGTTTCAAAGAATTATAACCTTGTTTAAATTAAAATTTCCTTAAAAGACTATTATGTGAATAAAAATGTGATTCTATTATTTTTATAAAAACTGTATTTTCCAAAATGTTTTGTCTTAGTTATAATTATTAAAGTTTAAAAGTTAAAAGACCATTTGAAAATAACAAACTATGATTTACAATTAAGAAATATTATTTTATAGGAAAATAGTAATCTCTATTTTAAAGTAAAAAACTATGGATTGACTATAGCTTATTGTTCTCTATTATAGCATTTAGAAATAAAAACAATAATAGATATGAAATGTTCTTATCTTATACATTACATATTAATGTTTTGTTTGTCAACATAGTTGGTCTGCTTGAGTTTTAATTCTGTTATTATAGGAAGTATTTTACAATATAATTAATTAATTATACATATATCAATATTTTTATTTACTTTGACTAATATAATATGTAAATCTGAGTTTGGTTTAACATTCTTCTACTTTTGATTTATTTTGAGATTTTGTAGTGTATGTTAATTCTTAGAATTTGGTTTAATAACATCACTTTATGTTAACAATTATATATTTGTTTATTTAATTATATAATTTTTTATAAATTTTATATAGTAAAAATGTGTTCAAGATAACAACATATTTTAAAATACAAGATATTAATGTTGTTATCCAAAATAATGTTTTTAAATCAATAAAAATTAATTAATTAAGAAATTGGAAGATTTATAAAATAGTATAAATTTAATATATATTTTTTTGATCTTTAAACTAATAGTATATTTATTAAATAAATATGCCCGCATGTGCGGGCAAAACTCCCAGTGTATAAATATAGACCTAGCGCATTCCGAATCTTGCCCATAATATATCTATCAATGTTTCTTACGAACCAAAATGAGAAAATATGAACTCAGCGAGGCAGCCCATTATTTTAAAACCATGATTATTTATCATAAATTATTAAGTTCAATTGAATTATTATTATTTTATAAAAATAAAAATTAGAATTAAAAATCTTTATATATAAAGAAATGTTGATTCTCTCCTGTGATACCACCTAGGATCCAGGTCAGAAAGTCGAAAGTTTTGGGCATGACACGTGTCACCGTCGACCAAAACGTATCACTTCATTTAATCAAAATTGTGACGGGCTTAGATGTGGGCTTCGCATGAAAATTGTGTATGTGGCCTTACAAATGGATTTTGTCTGCAGCCCTAATTCTAAAGACGTGAAGCCATGGAGTTCTGATCCTCTCTCCGTTCTACGGCGGCGGCGCAGTGACACGGCGGAGTTTATGGAAGGGTTGTGTGATATGAATCTTCGTGAAGAAACTCTGGGTCAGGCTAGCTCTGGTCGTGTCGTTTCGCCTCATGTTCTTCTCCTCCGAGACGTTATGTGATACATTGATTTATAGCCATTAACAACTTTCTTAAATCCGTTGATGCACTCCACGCACGATTTATCATTAAATGCATCTCATCTCTCTCCAAGCTGTGGATCTACAGCTATAAAAAGGTGAATCTTTATCCCCTAAAACATCATCCGCGCAAATCCTAATCGTTTTAATCATCTCTGTTTCTAGAGTGGCTATGTTATCTCGGAGGTGAACTGGACTGCGGGAGCAGTGGAGATGCGGCCGAAATAGATTGCAGGATGTCCTTATGGCAAGACAAGCAAAGACCGAGCCAAAGATGGAGGTGATTCCAATGTCTGCGGCGGTGACATTAAGATTATCTCGGATAGCTGGAAGAACATAAATAGAACTTCATGTGTACATATTTCTGGTCTTGATGTCTAAGTTGATGATGTTAATTGGGGTGCTGAAGACTGAAGTTGACACTGGAGAAATCATGGGATTATGACCAGCATTTTCATGCAAACAGGATCTTGGATTGTAAGAGAAAGGACAACAATTTCAAAACAGGAAAGAATAATGACAACAGAAGCTACGACTACTAAAAGGTTGGAAACTGGAGCAGTAAGGATCAGCAATGAAGAGAGAATGAAAAAAGAGACGAGCTGTGCAATTTCTATAAAACCGTTTGTTTTCATTTCAAACCAAATAATTATGTTCCCCACACTGTCTCTCTCGACTGCATGTATGATTTCAGTTTCTATCTTTAACTGTTTTCAGTAGACTTGGCTAATAGTACGAACACAAAAAAAAAATCATTTATATAAATTTAGTGACTAACTCAATATTTACAAATTCAGAATTAAATAAAGCCAATTGAAAATTTATAATTCTCAAAAGTGAATTAAGAATTTTCCAGAATTTTAATCTCTATGGAGTTAACCCTAAACTTCCTTTTTTTTGTTAAAACTGGATTAAGAGGATGTATTCAACTGAGAGTTTCAGGTGATTTGTATTAAAATGACAAATCCACTGTTATTGAAACATGAATTTTAAATACTCATTTAAAATCCATTGTTATTGAATTTGACATTTCTTAAAGTACTCTGAAATCCACTGTTATTGAAAATATTTTAAGTTGTGGAGTTTTAAAGTTTTGAGGTGATTTTAGGGTGTTTGGGTAGGATTTCTTAGTTAAAAAAATTAAAACCCAAATCCCATAGTTTTAGGTGATATTCTAGAGTAGTTTAACAATAATCATTTAAATCTCTGCAACTTATTGAAATCATCTAAAACCCCATTAAAAATCAAATCACGTCAAATGTTAAATTGAATATATCCCCCTAATTGTTTGTTTCAAACTGTTTGTCAAACAAATTACAAAAATCTCACCTTATGAGTTCAATAGGCCAACATTTTAAACTAAAATAAAATAAGCACTTAGACACAAACAAATAAAAACTAACTATAGATAGCCTAAAAGTTTAAAAAAACTTAAGAAAATATTAGCATAAAAATAATTCACTATTGTAAACAAGTAAAGTTGTGAAACCATTGTATGATAGTACACCCAAATCACACCAATTAAGTTCAAACTCACATCCCATTAATATATCATTCAAAAGATAAAAGAACATCAATTATTTAGAGGCTAACAACTACAAAATATACACAACACAAAATTAATTAATACATCAAAAGATATGTTAACATAATACATTGCAGAAACACCATTGTTCAACTATTTATGATTGGTTGTACATTTAACAAAGTTTTACATAAAAAATTATATATGTAAGATAAAAAAATATTTAGATCATGGGTCTGATTAGTTGAGTTGTAAGTGCAGAAATTTTGTTGTAATAATTTAGTTTGTAGTTTTTAGTGACATAGTTACAATTTTTTTTAATATATAAAATATTACAATTTTTAAACCGCTGATACATATATATATATATATATAGGGTTGTAAATTTAAAGTGCATGATCAATCAAATTATTCAGAAACTAATGTGAAAACAACATTTATTAAAAAAAGTCAAGTGAATTGAAGCATTTCTACAATGCAACCAATCAAACACATAATTAAAATTTAACCAATTTTGGTTTATTTTGCTCATCACCTTAAATATAATTTCCAAAACAAAATATCAAAAATTTGGATACTAAAATTTATGAGATTCATATGATTAAAAACAAATATTTTTAAAAAATTATAATTTTATAGCTACTTATATTTTATAATAGATTATAATATTTATATATATCAAAATAAATATACATAATATATAATAAAATTAAAATTTAAACAAAAATCCGGGCGTAGCCCGGACCGACCCTAGTTGTTAAAAATAGTAATCCGCACAAGGTTTGTGACGTCAACTAGTTTTCATATATTTATAAATAATAATCAAATGACAATATCAATCCTCTTATATTGTTTGTAATAAACAGAATTCATATCATTATATCATGTGATTCGAAGGAGCTAAGCCATTAACCTTTATTTTTTCTGAACATAATGAACCAAAACCAAACCTGTATAACAACAACAAATTCTCTCAATCATATTTTCTTGCAGCAAACAAAAAGAAAGAAATTAGTGACAATTAAAAGAAAAACATTTTATGTTCTTTGAAAAATAAAATATTTGATGAAAATATGGTTTGGCTAGAAAAGCATCACTACGCTCAAATAAGAAATCATTAAAACATAAAACGTTCAAATTAACACGAAAAAATCAAACCAGAAAACATTAAAACAAGTAAACAAATCCAGGCATTATGTTTTAAGAAACACAAATGGAGAATTTTTATAATTACTAGACTGATATGCAAAAACATAGCGTTTATAAGTGTCAAGAAAATAGAACATATCATCAACGATCTTATTGACAGGATACTATGTTCTATTTGTTGTCACAAATTTACACTGAGTTTTCATGATCAATCAAGTTAATATAAGAACCCCCATTAAAACCTTGAAAACACTAACATTTTAAACAAGTAAACAAATCAAAACATTATGTTTTAAGAAATACAAGTGGAAATATTTTGGAGAATTTTTATTATTACTAAATTGATTTAAACATACCATCTCTAACGATCTCAATGACAGGAAACTATATTCTATCTTTGACACAAATTTACACTACATTTCCATGGTCAATCAAGTTAATATAAAAATTATCTTTAAAAACATTGAAAAAGTTGTAATAAAAAGAAAAAAACCGTTTTCGCTAGAAAAGAACCACACCAATTCAGACACAAAACATATAAATAGTAGTTTTGAGAGAAACTAAAAAAAAATCAGAATCACCAAAAAAACAAAATAAAAAATCCAAAAAGAAAGCAGAATCGGGTTAAGAAAAAAACGTTACCACAAGATACGGAGGTTGATCAAGCTTTAATCGTCTCTCCACCGTCGTACGATCAGAAACAGTTTGTAACATGCACCGAATTTACCTCAATGGAAATAGTGTTGGTCAATAACATTTCCATCTTGATTCCGTCTCCAAAAAGCCATGCCAATCCCGTCTTCGCTTGGAGCAGCCGTGTGTGTGTCACCACCATTCACATCAACCTGCAATGCATAAATCAAGTCCAATATGAATAGAGGGGTACTCATCAGCCTAAAAACGGGTACAAAGCTCTTCATTATTGCCAGGTTCTTGATTTTACCAAATTGGTTACAGGGATCTCAAAAACTAAACCCATTATGACAAATAAATAAAAAAACTACAATTGTCATTTTTTTTTGTCAACTAATAGTTCATTAAAATTTAAAGAAAGATTCAGCCCAATGGACGGTCCATTACAAGAGATGAGTTTCTGAGAGTGGCCTTTGCTAAAAGATCAGCGTGTCCATTCTCAGACCTTGGAAAGAAAAAACACGAGAAAAAAACAAACAAAGAAGACAAATTTTTGATATCTTGCAAGATACCGTAGATTTCCTTGTGAGACCGTTTGTTGTTGATGGCCCTAACGAGGGTTTGATTGTCTGAGAGTGCTCGAAGATGAGTTAATCCAATGGAGATGGCTTCTGTGATCGCGGATCTCATAGCCAGAGCCTCTGCAATCAACGCAGAGTCGACATAGGTCTCGACCTTGGTTCCACTGAAATTAGGAAGATGTTGCGGACCTGAGAAGATCCAGGCCATGCCCGCCCTTTTTGTGATTGCATCCCAGGCTGCATCTGATTTGCATGTCGATATGGGGAGATCTAGGTTATGGAGAGAATTGATCGTTTCTTCGTTGCTATGTCGTGGTTGTGATTCCTGTCGTGGCTGAGATTCTGGTGGGTTTGTTTCTCCTCCTAGCACTGCCTTTTTCTCCTTCTGGGAGCTTGAATCTTGTTGCGCCATATTCCATTCTTTGGCCAACCTGATGGCTTTTGTTGCTGTCTCAATTGCAGGGGTCTGGCGTTTCTCGAAGATTAGGGTGTTCATGGAGATCCAAAGAGCCCACGCCAGCCATGATAGTAGGTTGGAAGTCATGCCCGTTGGTGGGCCGTTTAGGACTTTCCTTAATCTGACAAGCGCTGTAGCCAAGTCCTGACACGCAGCTATGTGAACCGCAGGGGAGAAGGACAAGTATTGCCAAATTTGAATTGCATAGGGGCATTGAAAAAAGATGTGAGCTTCTGTTTCTAGTTCTCCACACCTAATGTGTTTAGCCTCATGTAGAAGTCCTCTCTTTTGCAGGTTATAGCCCAGAGGAATTGCCTTATGAATCACTGACCAGAGGAACACTTTAATTTTTGGAGAGCCCGAGTTATTCCAGATATCTTTCCTCCAGCTAAATTCATCTTGATTCGTAGAGCTGGGGAGATTACTTTCCTTTGAAGCAGTGGTGGAGTGGTAGCCAGACTTTGCTGTATATATTCCATCTTTTGCTGGCTTTCATATATAGGCATCTTCAGATTCTAGAAGGCTAGGCCTCAGCGCCAGGATCTGCGTGGAGAGCAAAGGTAATTTCTCCTCTATTCTTATTGTGTTCCATGTATGGTCTATAGTTAGAAAGTCTGCAACTCTGAGATCTTTGTTGTCTTTGGTGGTAGGTCCAAATGGTCGCATCTCATGAGAAAGGGAGATCCATGAGTCTTGCCATACTTTGGTAGTTAGGCCATTTCCGATCACCTTTCCCAGTCCAGCCTTTAGTAGATCTCTGCCGTGAGAGCATGAAGGAGGTGTTGCCACTTCTAGAAAGCTCTTCTTACTGCAATACTTTCCGGTAAGGACTCTAGCCAGCAAGCAGTTTGGATTTGTTAGAACCCGCCATGCTTGCTTAGCTAGAAGAGCTTGATTAAATGCTACTATCTCTCTGTAACAGAGATCTCCTTCTGCTTTTTGTTTTGCCATCTCCTGCCAAGAGATCCAACTCATTTTCCTTTTCTGATCATTCCCATTCCACCAAAATCTAGCCCAGACTGACTGGATTCTTTTACATAAACTTGCAGGGAGCAGGAAGCATGATAGAGTATAAGTGGGGATTGCCTGAAGAATCGTCTTAAGCAAATGTCATCTTGCCTGCTTTGGAGAGTTGTTTGGAGGACCAACTCTAGGCCCTCTGTCAAATTCTATCTACTATGGCTGTAAACAGATCCTTTTTTCGACGACCGAAATGCTCTGGGAGCCCAAGGTACTTCCCATTCCCTCCCTCTCTTTGAATTCCAAGGATTTGTTTGGCTGCTTCTTTGATGTCGTTTGGTGTTTTACTCGAAAACGTGATTGATGACTTTTGCACATTTATTTTTTGTCCGGATGCTGACTCGTATTCTTGGTGTATGCTGAGGAGGGTGGCGCAGCTTGTCTGATCTGAGTGGTAGAAGAACATTGTATCGTCAGCAAACAGGAGGTGGTTCACCCTGGACTTCCTCTAGCCACTCTGACCCCCTGGAGTGAACCGTCTTGCGCCGCTTGTTTGCACAATCCCGACAGAACCTCTCCGCAAGGGATGAATATGTATGGAGATAGGGGATCTCCCTGCCTGATTCCACAGTATGGTTTCACACACCTGTCGACTGTGTCATTAACTAGGAATGAATATGAGACAGACTGTATACATTGCATTAGCCAGTTAGACCACTTAGGGTGAAAACCCAGCCGTTGTAGCACCATTAGTACAAAGTTCTACTCAACTCTGTCATACGCCTTACTCATGTCGGTCTTGACGGCCATAAAGCACTTCTTTGTGGCTTGTGATATCTTTAGATAGTGTAGAGTCTCATGTGTAATCAACACATTGTCATAGATAGCTCTCCCTGGGATAAAAGCCGATTGGTTCTCCGATATGATGTTCTCTAGTACTGGTTTTAGGCGTAGTGAGAGGAGTTTTGAGAGGATCTTGTAAAAGACATTGCAAATGGCAATAGGCCGATACTCTGCTACTGTTTTTGCTCCGTTAACTTTCGAGATTAACCTGGCGTATGTTGTATTTATTGAAACTGGCAGGTGCCCTGTTCTGAAGAAAGCTTGGACTTCCTTGGTGATTGCTTCTCCTATAACTTGCCAATATGCTCCTATAACGCGCCTCTACTGTTTGGTGATTGAATTGTTTCCAGATGTTTGAAACTATCTGTTTCACCTCCTCATTATCTCTGAGACGCATGTCGAATCTGAAGATTCTGTTACCTTTCTTCTTTGTAGGGTCCAAGATCGATATTAGGGGTCTATGATCAGAACCTGCAAACTTCATATAATTGCAGTGACAGGATGGGAAGATCTCTGACCACTCATTGTTTCCAATAGCTCTGTCAAGCCTGCAATGAACCAGGTGATTTCCTCTTTTGCCTCTCCAAGAAAGAAAATTCCCGGAATGCTTGATATCAAACAGAAAGTTCTTTCTGCTCTAACAATTACTCCTGATTTCTCACTATTGTCTATGATTTCATTAAAATCTCCTATGAGAAACCATGGGACTGACGGGGAGTTTGACAGGGCTTAAATCTGATTCCATGTTTCTTGTCTTTTTGTGTGATTAGGTTCACCATATACGAAAGGTGGAGTGAAAGGAGACGCCTTTGAAGATGATATTGGTGTCGATGAAGTTGTTTGATTTTGATAGGATCGTAATGTCCACTTCATTCTTCCAGCCTAGGTAAAGCCTGCCTCCTCCAGGGGACTGTGGAGGTACTATGCAGTAGCGATCCATCTGTAGGAACTCTAGCTCTTTTAGTACCACTGATTCTTGGTTTTTGTTTCCATCAGGAACACCACATTTGGAGAGTTCACTCGGTGAATCTCTCTTAAATGCTGGACTGTCATGGGGTTCCCAATCCCACTACAGTTTCAGCTCGCTACAGCTAAGGACCCTGAGGCAGAGGGTCGTGAAAATCCTTTCTCTTTTCTGAGATCGCTGGTACAATCACCGCTCTTGGTGGTGCTGTAGATGAGGCAGTTTTTGAGCTCCTGCTATTTCCTGCCTTGAATGCTCTTTTCTGACCTTGAGATCTTGCTGGAGAGGTAGGTTTACTAGATATGTTTCTCTTTCTTGAGTTTGCTCCTGTTAAAGTCCTTTGGCTAGTAACATAGGCACTAAGTCTTGCTGATCTACCTCTCTTCCTGCTAGGTTGTTTTATTTGTATGCTAGGTTGTTTTATTTGGACAGTGACCATGTTCTCATCTTCGTTGGAAGCAGGAGAGGGGGCGACGATGGTTGGTTGTTCTTCGTTAGCTACCAATAATTTATCCTGGTGTGAGGAACCCTCCGCTGTTGAATTTGCCATAATACTAGCAATGGTCTCCTCAACCAGTCCTCTAGCTTCGCTTTGAGTCACACGATGGCGTCTTGCTTCTTGTTCTGTTGGGTCAGCACAACTAAGGTATTGTAGGGTCGCTTCGTGTATATCTCCCAGAATTTCTTCCCGTGTAGTAGAGGCTTTTATCTTGGTTTCTTTGCGTGGCAGGTTCAGATAGGGGTCAGCAGTCTCTTCGTGCTAGAAGCACGTCAATGTGTTCATAGGAGGAGGAGTGTTCAGAATTTTGTTACTGCTCTCCGGAGTATCGCTTAAGATCAGTGGTGGATTCGTTGCTGCAGCTATTATAGGTCTAGTTGTCTCTTCATTGAGACCTCTTGCTTCTCCTGCTTGTACTCATAGCTTTCGTGATGCTGCTTCCATGGGATCTGGGCAGCTAAGGTATTGTGTTGTAGCTTCCTCTAAATCTTGCAAGACTTCTTTTGTTGAAGGTACTTTCATTTTTGTTTGTGCACTAAGTTGGGTATGTGTCCCGTGATTTTCCTTTGACATAGCGTGATCGTTGCTGGTGAGTTGCCTTGGAACAGACTCAATGGGTTTCTTCCTCCACTGCCAAGTATCTCTTTCCAGGAAAAGAGGTTTTACGTTGCAAGAGAGGCTTGGTTGGACCTTCCTAGAGTGCACATAGGGGGTGAGTCATAACTTGTGTTCCTTGAGGTGTGGTTGCTTCTTCCCTGGTAGCCATCTATCGTCTGGGCTTTACCCACCGGAGGGGGTTTCCTAGCTAGTCTGTTTTGTACTCACCCGCAGACCAAACTTACTACCGTGTCTTTCTACCCTCTGATGGAACTCCTCCCCGTTCCCTGGCTCATCGTCGCTGTTGAAGACGGATCTGGCTTCCTCACAGTAAGGAGTTACATTCCCTGTTTCCTTGTAGTCCAAGCTTGGTTTTGTCAAGGAAGCCTTTTGAGTAGCTTGCTCATCCTTTGCAGGGAGAAACGGGCAGTGTGTTTTCTGGTGGGAGAGAAGTAGACAGTGGGAGCAGTGGTTCTCCAAGCGTTCGTATTCCAAAGTAATATTTGTTTCTTCACCCGACTTAAACTCTATGATAGTTTCCTTGGTAAGTGGTTTGAGACCATTTATCAACACCCTGGCCCTTGCTTGTGTTTTTGAGATTTCATGATTTTCCATGCTTCCCAGGTCTTGGCATATGCTACGGAGCATCCTTTCATGTGAGTAGTGGAATGGGAGTCCTTTGATTCGGATCCAAAAGGGAATCATTGAGGGAAAAGCATCAGAGATGATGGGTTCCCATTGTTGCAGGAGGATCATCCAGTAGTTGAAGTGGTATGGTCTGTTCTCCAAGACTTTTAGCAAATCTTCCTCCAGCTCAAACCTGAACTGGAAACAATTGTGACCTAAGTCAGATCCCACTACTCTTCCTTGGATATTCCATTTTCGAGGCAGTGATAGAATAAGAGTCCAAACTCTTTGTTTTGCTGGATTAGTAAGCCTTCCGGTGAGGGTGAGAGCGTTGTCTTTGATGAGTGCAGATGTATTGAGAGACGGAGCCCTGACACGCTTCAGTTGTTTCTCCTCTGGTTCTCCAGCTATCCCTTTGCCCTTCTCAGCTGCTGTTAGACGTCTCTCCATGGTAGAGAGAAAGCTTTACTGGAAATTTGTGTAGAGACTTGTTGTTGAAGCTTCAGAGAGTCGTTGTAGATCTATAGATTCTTCAGATTGTTTCCAAGACTAAGTAGATCTGAATTTTGAAGATTGAAGTTGGTTGAAGATCTGATGGAGATGAAGCGGATGGTGCTATTTTAGGCTAAGGATTAGGGTTGCGACTGGTTCCTTGGCTGCTTTAATTTGTAAGGTTTCTAAAAACGGAAGCTAGAACGAGTTGTCATCTATGTATATGGTTTACTTAACAAACAAACAAGCAAGTGGTGAACTCATCATGATCTTTGTACTTGTGATACAGTTCGAAATTTGGTCAAGCCACAGTAGGATCGATTCAACTATAGGAAAGAAAATAACGAAGAAACTTATTAGATTACGAAACTGAAAATATGAAAATTTACCACCACAGAGAGAAGCAACCCGCGATTCAATTTACAACCTTTGAATCAAATCAACCAGAAAGAAAAATCGAACGTAATAGACGGATTTTGGCACGGAGACGGAGGTATCAGCCATCTAAGAGAACGAATAGGTTATTAGAACTGAATACGCGTTTCGCAGAATCAAGAGAGAGAGAGAGAGAGAGAGAGAGAGAGAGAGAGAGAGAGAGCGATGATGATGAAACTCGAACGATATGATTAGTTGTTATATAGCAGATACGGACCGAAACGAGGATCTCATTATTACTGTTAGTCATGCAATTTTTTTCTCAATATATTCTTTTTAACGAAAATATTATCCAACAAAAATGCGTCGAATTTGAATTTTCAGATGTTATATCCTTTTTTTTTACTTTTTAGTGAACATAAAAATGAACTTTTCCTTTTTCTGAATAAGTTGGATCGGCCAATACTATATTTAACGGTGTTAATTTTTTAATCAAATTTAACTGGTGACTAATAATTAGATTTTTTTAAAGGTCAACATAAATTGAGAGTTAAAAAAAGGTAGAATTTTAATTGCTCAAATTTTAGTTGAAAGTTTTTTTTGTTTAAATTTGTAAGTTCAGGGTTTTTATAACTACTAGGGGCATAACCCCTACGCAAGCGCGGAACCGGGTACATTATCGATTCATTGTGTAGTCTTTATGTATGGGATTTTGTTTTTTTTTTTAACTTTTGTTTTTCCGTGTTGTATATAATCTATATTATAATAGATTGATGAGGTTGATATGAAAATAACCGGTGATTTCTTATGTGTTGATATTTCATATCTTATGTGTGGACATCTGAAAGAGATTCTGATTTATCTTCATGAATTCGACATCTAGCAATATTTTTCCCGTGAATATGTCGGACAGAGACCCACATATCCGCTGAGATTCAACATTTGATACGCTGACTAATTTCCATCCTCATTAGCTATTCAATAAATCTGCAAGCTGTGCAAGTATAAGAAAATAATCATCTACCACAGTTTAAGAACCCCAAACAATAGTGAAACATTTTATTAGACAGAGAGCAAGAGAATATACATAACCCTATAAATATGGTCAAGGCGAGATTTTTTAATATAAAGGAAAAATGAATCTCCATGACCTCTTCTCAGGTCTATGCGAACTCTATTAGTCCGTCCAAGAAGATGTGTTTCTTTTTCATTGGTTGTTCATGTAGTTGTCGGCAGTGTAAAAGATTTTGTTCACCTCCTCCTTGAAACTACCAATGTGTTCTAATTCGGATTTAAAGTCTGGGAAATTAGTGAATCCCTCCATGGCGTACATGTCTTAGTGGACAACTTCGGAAAGTAGAACAAACAACAAAGAAAAGTTATATTAATCAAGTTTAGTAGGATTATGAAATTCTATCAATTTAAAGAGTTTCAATGATACGCGGCACTGAATAGGTGGTTTAGAGTGTAATGGTTTATCATCGGAGGTGAGAGTTAAGCGACGAAGTGGGAGAACCCTAGGCCCTAGCTTAGAGACGGTGAAAAAGAATAGACGATTAGGAAGCTTTTTTGGGTATGTCTGACGCATCAGCCTTACCTAGAAACTGGGTGCGATAGGCCGCAGGTTAATTAAAATGACCCAATACAACCATTAATTCATTACACAGCCCTATTCGAAAACTCACCGCCAAGGGCCATAAAATCGCCGGAAAAACGTAACTCGGGCACCAACGGTGACGATTTAGACTGATTCGGTCAGAAAATCGGGATTCTTAAAATAAATTAATTTTTACTCTTTTCATCCTATAATCGAGTAGTATATATAAAGATTCATGATGTTTTCATGAAAATGACAAAAACCGAAGAAATTGATGTATAACTCGTAAAACATTATGAGCCGTCAGAGTCAATATTGCAGAAAACCTAGAAGTCTAAAGAGGAAGACGACTTGTAAAAGTCATAATTGCTTTTAGTTATACTTAATCATAAAAACATGCAAAACATCCATGGTTTCTATTCGAACTTGTGTTGTTAGCCTTTTTAAAGATGTGTAAACCTCTGCACTAAGTGATATTTATTGTAAGTTTTTACGAATAGATAATACATTAAAACAAAAAATAAAGATGAGTCCCACCAAAATAAATGAAATGCTGAGATGGACACCCTAAAGAGAGAGCAAAAACTCAATCATTATAATATAGATTTTTTCATTTTCTTAATAATTGGAAAAATCTATATGAATGAAATATAATTTTCTCTCCGTTCTTAAATATGAAAACATTTCATATTTTTAAGTACATTTTTACTTTATAAAAACTTGTATAACCAATCATATTGTATATTAAGGCCACATCATTTGGGTTCCAGAACCTCAAGATTACCTCCGACAATCAAACGCTTATTAGAGCTATCAAAGGCAACGTACAGACCAAAGAAATCTTTGGTATCCTCCGAGACATTCAACAAATCTCGTCTCCTTTCTCCGATTATCGTTCTCTTTCATCCCTTGTAACAAAAACCGAGTAGCGGATACTTTAGCTAAGCAGCCCTAGCCCAATCTGTTTCTGGATCTTCTGTAATGAACCCTTAGTATTTGGGCCATAAGACTTTTTTTTTTGTTTAACGCTGATTTATTAAGATATTACAACTAAGAGAAATATTACATAGACGATTCGATAACCGACAATAAATCTGCCTTATGAGGATCTACGTTCATAGGATCCACGCCTGGCCATAAGACTTTATTTAGTAATGAAGTATTTCTTTGACGGAAAAAAGTGTAGCTAAAACAGTTTTCTTTTATTCTTGTGTAAAACATTTTGATAGATGCATACTGGTCAGAATACGATTTATGAAATGATGGTTAGAGAATATATATTATATCACGTTTAAAATTAAGAAATTTTATTCGAAGAGAATCTGCAAACATTTGAAGGGTGGGAAATGGATATATTCGCGCTGCCACGATACCAGCCTAAGAGTGCCAAAAGGTGCATATACTTTGTGTCTAGTTAGGTCTTAATTATAAAATCCGAACAACTTACATATGTTTGAAAATGTGATAAAATCATCAGAAGTGACTTTAGGTTTTGATATGTAGATTTAGAAAGGTTGAAGGATCGAATAGAGGAATGAAATGGATGGTTGAAATTAATAATGTATATAGGCAACTGAAACAAATAATTAAATGTCTAAATAAGATAGTTATGCATATCGGATATGTTATGATGCGACGGTATCCTCCATAGAGCAAAAGCAGAAACAATAATTGAGCCAATTAATGAAATAACAAAATTTGAAAGGTGTTAATTAAATGACAAAGACAAAAGTTGTTAGAAAATAATAATAATACCGGTGAGATTAAGATAAAATGTTTTGTTTCGAATATAATTTTGCAAAAAAAAAAAATTCGTGAGCATCAATACTATTAAGAAAAGACCACCCTTAATTTATACCATTAATGAGAATTGCAAGTTTGCCAAAAATACTTCTCTTTCAAAAGGATTACAAAAATGTATTATTGGAGTGTAAAGATTTTTAGTTTTGGGCTTACAGATACACTTAAATGGATTAATAACTATTGAGCTTACATATATTTATAAGATATGATAATCTTAAATTTGATATAAATATTCAAAATTTAAATATTGGACTTAGAAATATTATGAACCCTATATCAATTAACATACATAATGACATAAAAATATCATTTTTTCATGTATAATATTATTTAATGATCGAAAATGAGTATATACACAAAAATTAAAAAATATATTATTTACTATGTCATTTTGTACATAATATTGATATGGCAATTGCGAGTATTTAAGAATATTTTTAAAATTAACATAAAATTTAATTTTAAATCTAAAATTTTAAAAATTCAAACTTATAATAAATTATTAATAACGAAAAATAAATAATATTATCATATTAATAATTTTTTTATATTATCATTTTTTATTTGGACAAGATAATAAAAATTTCATCAAAGTCTAAGGAATCACAAGTTTATGAGTAATTTAATAAAATATTAAAGATATTTTGTTTTTTATCGGATGGTTAATAGCGAGTGTTTGATTTTTACCGTGTTCTATCGGATTTCTAATTATCAAATTTTTCATTAAATCCAAACCGAATTATATACTAGGTAGGTCTACAGGTTCAACAACGGATTTGATTCAGATATAAAATCACTTTTTAAAATTCAAATATTATTATAAAACAACTTTTAAATTATTGGATTTATAATAAAAAAAACGTAAATTCATGCAAATTTTATCAAAATGGTTCGACAAAAAAATATTGGCGCTTTCAAATATAGTCGTACCCTCTTAATTGAATTAGGATAAAAATAGTATAGACTGATGGTGAGAACTATGATACAAATATATGACAAGTAAAATTTCATTTTCAGTTTAAAATCGATAATTCATATCATTACTATATTTTGATAATGAAAACACACTATTCTTCAATATATAATATATATATATATACTATTAAATTACGTACATCATTTTTTAAATCTATTTCGAACAAATACCATATTTTGAAGAAGAAAAAAATAATAATAAAAATATAAAAAATCGATTGTTTTGGTTCGAAAAAATAAAAGTAGTTTTCAAATCAGTTTGGGATCAAGAAATAAAAAATAAATTTGTGTTTTCTAAGCGCATATCAAAATCTAGTGTGAATTTTTAAAACGCTAAATAAATTGGGATATTACCAATCTTGGATGTCAAGAAACGTAAAGGAAACGAATTGAATAAACAAATCGAAGATACTTAGAGCTAAGCAAAAGAATCACATATTTAGACAGGATTGGACGCATTGTTCTTATCTCCATTAACATTTTGAAAATCTTGTCAAATATTATATTTATATAATACTCCCTCCGTTTTTAATTGTAAGTAGTTTTGCTTAAAAGCATGAATATTTAGAAAATTATTATTTAAAAGAATATATCATTTAACCAATTAATTCAACCAATTATTAAAAACTTAACATTATTTCATTGGTCACACAGTATCCAATAAATAAAAAAGATGCATCGAAACGGAGGGAGGATATGGTACTACTAAATAAACAATATATATTTTTCATAAATTTACGAAGTATTTATGCTTCTTATTGTCTGATCAAATCGCTACTTTTTATCGAAATCAATGGTTGCTTTCCTTTTATGCCAAACAGGCCAACTTTAGTAGTCTAAAATATCCCCCAAAAAGTCCAAAGATATCTTTCACTAAGAAATTATTTTGACTAGTCAAAATTTCAACTAATTTTTCAAAATAAATTTTGATATGACTAAAACAATACTATCAACGAATTACTAATATTTATAGTTCTATCATTGTTTCTTACAAATGTGTGCAGATCTAAGTGAAACTAGTTTTTGATCCGCGCGTCCGCGCGAATATATATTTTTTACATATTTTATAGTCTATTTATATTAAATACAGGTTTCCATATTACATATTTGCAGTGTTTTAAAAACCGGACCGTCAATCCTCAGACCGGTCGGACCGTCCACTACAAGAAAACACAAATTTAGCGACGGCCAAAATCGTCGTTATTTCCTCGTAAAAGAAGAGTTACGAGGAAATGGCGATAAAAGGCGTTTCGTCGTTATACGTTTGTCGTAAGAGAAGATTCGTCGCCATTTCCTCGTACATTAGCGAGGTTATATTTTCCTCGTAAAGAAGAATTAAGTTTTCCTCGTCCAGACCTCATGGGCTTTCCACGTAACGCGGTCGTTGTGCTTCCTCGTAATAAACTCGAAAAGGATTCGTCGTAAAAGACCCGCAAAAACCTCGAAATATATTCGTCGTAATAAAAACGTAAAGAACACGAAAATAATTCGTCGTATTTGAATCGTAAAGTATACGAAATAGAATCCACGTAAAATCCTCGTTAATAGTTCCTCGAGATTTTGTCGTTAATTTTCCTCGTTAATACATCGGGAATTAACGACGATATTACTTTGTTTTCTATTTACTGAATTTATAAATAAAAATAAAATAAAAATTATATTTATTTAATTTATTAATAAAATTTTAATTGAAATTAAATCGAATAGAAAATTTTTTTTTGGCCGAATCAAAATGAAATTATATAATATATAAATAAGTTTTGAATTTTAAAATACAATAACAAAAAAAAAA
>NC_027749.1:46813763-46833233 GCF_000695525.1 Brassica oleracea var. oleracea
GAATATTTTACCGCTTTCTTGGGCGAGCGGTGTAGAATCTGCTTGATGCATAAAACGCTCCAACCCAGCAAGATATTCTTTCGTCACTCTCCCGTTAGCATCTCTATGCATATACATCCACCTCCGCAACTCGAAAATATTTCCCAAGCCCGACATTTTTTTCACGTTTTTTTTTCTTGTTGGTGTGCTTAAAATTATGTTCAAACCTCCATATTTATAGAAAATTTTCGAATCTGGTAGTTGAATTTTGCTACGAATTTACGACGAAATATTAGGTTGGTGGCAAAAAAAACGTGTTAAGTTGGTGGATTTCTCGTTCTTTCCTCGTAAGTTATTTCCTCGTAAAAATCATGCTAATTTTACGACGAATTTGCGACGAAACACATTTTTCTCGGAAAAACCACGTCAACTTACGACGATTTTACGAGGAAACGCATTACTCGGTATTTTACAAGGCCGTTACGAGGAAACTTTATTTCCTCGCAATTTCATCGTTAAGTCAACGTAATTTCACGAGGATTAGTTTTCATCGTTAAATTTCCTTGCTAAAACTGTGTTTTCTTGTAGTGGTCATTCGCTTCTCAAACCGATTTCGAGTTGTGCTAAAAATCGAATTTAAGTTAAACCGTCAAATATGTGTGTCTGCTCCGATGTTTATTATTCAGACCATAATTTGTTTTATTATTCAGACCATATATATATATATATTTTATTGTATTGTGCTATATTTTTTTTTTTTGTTGGATATGTGTTGCACACTTAGATAGTAATATTTTTTTAAAAAAATATCTAACTATGTATTAATATAATTTGTTTAAAAAAAGATTGTATCAATTTAAAATTGTATATATTTATTTATATCATATCTATGCAGTTATTTTTATACCGCATAAATTGAAAATCAGCTATAAATATGTACCGAAAGTAAAGCATACATCAATTTTTTATCTGAAATTTAATTTGATATTTAATAACATTGGTCACCTGAAACTACATATTATCTATTAATTTCATATTTATTAACATTGAGATATATTATTTAATTTTATCAGGCATTATCCAATAAATACATTAATATTATAGTCCAAAAAATAATTGTAAACAAAGCCCATTTTCTAACTGTTTATTCCAGGAAAAGTAAAATAAAAACCATGTATCCAAAAACATAACCACTTTATTGCTTTCTCTTTAATTTTCTGTTGTTTCGGTTTTTAATGTGGTAGGTTATTGGTGAAAAGAAGTATAAAATTGAATTATTGATTGGTTGGATTTGATTCTGCTTAAAATACCAAACCGAGAAATTGATGGTACTGAACCGATAATTAATTTGGTTTTGAATCACGTTATCGGTGGTTGTGTAACGTAACCATAAAATCGCTGGCAAAAAAAGTCTGGGCCATCTAGGTATTCTAAGTCCAAAACAATATGAAAAAATTAGACTCTCGTATACTTTTTCTCTCTCCTTTTACATTCTAACATACTTTGAACTTGACACATACTTTTCACATGTATTTTACCCAAAAAGCCCTTCTAACTAAACAAACCAAGTTAACATCTATTTTACAATTAACTTAAATTTACTTTTTACAGAAAATAAAAAAATCAGAAACCCTAGTATGCCGCATTTGTTCTTCCTCTCCATTGTCAATTTCTATCTCTCTTTCTCTCTTTTCTTCACCACCTACATCACAACTACGAACTATATATGTGTTCATCATCTTGTTATACACTGCTCTGAATTCCATAATTTCATTCATTAGATATATCCTATTTGGTTCTATTAATACATTCAAAAAACTGGCCGGATGGAGAAGAAGATATAAAGAGAATCGGAGATCAAGTCAACAACTTCTCGTTTCTTTTAAAGCTCCACTCCCATGGTTCCATTCTCATCACCACCACGACCCTGACCATATCATCAATGAAGTCACACATCAGTAATCCAATATCCAACACCATTTCTCTTACGACGGTGGACCTTCTCTTCACCCCAGCCAAAACACTCTCACTTCTACTGACCAAGCCCCACCCAACCACACTTCTGATGGCCACGACTCCACAAAACCACTGACCACTGTTCTCCTACTCACACTTCTCACGCCACCAAGACCCTAACTACAATATTTCTCACACCATCACAACCCTGACCACAGTTCTATTCTCAGCACCACCACGAACCTGACCACATCATCAATAATGTTGTCCATAAAACCACTGACCACGATTTGTACTTGCTTTAACAAGAATCATCAGATTAATTTTACTATCACTAATTCAATGGTTACTATAAAAGCTTAATCTAGGTCTCCTCAATTCATTACCGGAAGATTCAGTCGCCGGACGTTAGCTACTTAAAGAGAAGAAAGAAGATGAGAAGCAGCAGCTCATTAATATCTACGTTACGTTTTTGGTGTAAATGTACTGTTCTAAACGACAGCCATCCGATTCATCCAAAAATAACTTAATCTAACGGCTAGCAATAAATCCCACTGTTTAATGTACCTAACAATTTATTGCAACCAAACCATCTAACGAGAGTCACAAAGGTAGTTGTTTGTTCCTTTTAACCTAACCACAAGAAGAATCTCGTCCACCACAAGGGTTTTTTGGGGAGGAAAATAAAGTAAGTCAAAAAGTACCCACCAATTAAAAAGTATGTGAACATGCAAACAACCCAAGAAAAGTAACCTTAAACGTAAACCGCTCAAACAATATAAACTATTATTACTAACCAAACCTACGAATTATTTATGGGCTGGCGAACAATGAGAGAGTTAAATAGATAATGCACTAAATCGATAGTGTTAATTTCAGTGGCATTCGGTTGTAATTATTGAGAAAAACTCAGAGTTAAAACTTATTTGTACTCATGTTTTAATAGTTTAGATATCTTTAAACTCTTTATCTTAAATATTTTTTTTACAAATGTGTGCAGAATAATAAACTAGTTTTCTTACTATTGTTTCTTTTATTAGTGTTGTCACTGTTTTAATTCAATTTTAAATTCGTACTAGGATATGACCCGCACTTAAAAGTGTGGGATTATTTTTGTTGAAAATATATTAGTATGTCTATTTGTTCACTAATATATTTAGGCACGGTCATTAATTTCTGAATCGCTTCCATATTGTTTTTGTTTTTTGTTTTGGTTTGATTTTGATTCGATTGTGTTTTTTTTTGGTTTTCGGTCAATATTAAAAACCAAATAAAATTTCAAATTCAATTAGAGCTCGTGGATCTTGATAGGGATATGAAATTTTTGATCTTGATTATCCTTTAAATAGATATATTTGCGATTATATTTTCTATTTTTTATTTTTTGTTATAACAATCAAATGTTTCCCCTATACCACTTAGATTAACATGTTAACTAATATATTTTGTATATATATATTTTTTTTTTGATTCACATATTAAATGGGTATACATAACCGACCCGAAACCAAACTGAAACTGAATCGAGACCGAACCGAAATCTCATAAGTAGCCATTGGGTATACAAATGATTTATCTGATATATCTGGAACCGAATGGTTCCTACCCGAAACCGAACCGAATATCTGAATTCCCAGGGCTAAAAGCTTATATGCAGACAATATTGTGTTCATAGTTAGAATTTTTAATTTTGTAATGTTTCATACGATTAAAGATGAACAAAACATGAAACAATTTGATCTTTCGGTGGATAGGTAGTGATCTGAGAAGAAGCAGAACGATAATATATATAAACATGATCGTCAATTAGTATTATTGTATTATTCTTCTATACTAACATGATGTCCAATTAGAGTTATTGCATTATTCTTGTATATGGAGCTTGGAATATAAGCTAAGATGATCATGTATAGTAACATGAAGTCCAATTAGAGTTATTGTATTATTATTCTAATAGTTAATAACGTACCGGTTTAGTTAGTTTAATTGCCGATGGTTTTAGTAAATTAGATTTTGGTTTACTTTAAATATTCAGATATATTATTTAGGTAGCGTGTAAAATTTTATTGTAACAAACTTGTGAAGTTTAACATATGTAGTGTATTAATAAAAATGAAAGAGTCCAAAATTTAAAAACAATTTTTCTATGGTAGATAAAATTTAGGAGTCTAAATTAATATAGTAGATAATGCATATTATTAACAAATATACAATCAGAATAATGGAAAGTAACACAATTATTCAACAAGCCAAACGACATACCTATTCCAAACTACGGCATTCAGCTATGGCTCTACATAAAGCTAAACTAAATTCAATCAAATTAAAACGTGCGTGTTGGTCGTTGGTCGCATAGAAGCTTTTTAGTGCCTGATTAAATCTGGGAAAATGGTCTATTCCCCTGTCAACTAACATGTCATAAACCAAGTTAACATTTAAATTACACCGTTACAATTTTAGGAGAATTAGTTTAAAATAGATAGTTTGTGTATGTAATTCTAAAAATAGAGTTGTTCATATGATTTTTGGCATGATTTAAAAGTTCGTGTGTGAAAAACCAAAAAAAACTAGTTCATAGGAAAATAAACCACTTTCCGTTGTTCATGTGGTTTTTGGCATGGTTTAAAAATTTGTGTGTGAAAAAGCCGGGAACAATTAGTTCACAAAGGAATAGACCATTTTCCCGAATAGATCTCTGTTTTCTTTAAGATCATTGTAACAACTATATATTGTTTAGTTTCTTTTATTTTACAAATTCACAATTTCATTTAGTTTTAAATATTGCTAATGAGTATAAGCATACGTAAAAAATTTTGACAACACATACGTAATATTAAATTAATGGTGTGAACTTCTGTAATTTAACATTTTGTTTATAAATATATAACTCGTAACTAAAATCATGTTGTTAGTTGTACACAACACAGCATATTATCAATAAGAATTGGATACTGCCGATACTCTATACGATAGACGGCAAGTTGTTACAAAAAAAAAGGAAAAAAAAAAAAAAAAAAGTTGTTACCTATCAAAAACATTACCAAAATATTTATGCTCTTAACCAAGTTGTTTCTATATGTATAGTGAATTGGAATATGATGTCACGTTGTGATAATGGAGATTGGAGACTACGAGAGTTTCAATTAATTAATCAACTTTTTCTTCTCCTCTCTCTCTCTTTCCTTCTGGTCATGACTAGTTGAAAGAACAATGACCAAAAGGCCAAGTTCAAAAGCATAATTAGTTAAAGAAAAATGCGATTATTATACGATTCTTAGCATTAAGTCACGATATATAGTCACACCCTCATCAAACTTTTTATTTCATACCAACTTCTGAAAACTACATAAAGACAAGTGTCTACATATATTACATACACGCACACATACTGTGATACACATAATTAATTATGGTGAAGTTTGATGCGAAACTATGGAAAGCTGTGTTTACGATGTCGATTATCAACATTGCACTAAGCGTTGTAAATGTTATGTTCAAGAAGATGCTTGATCAAGGAATTAACCGTATGGTTGCGACCACTTACCGACTTGCCGCGGGAACTCTGTTCTTGATACCATTTGCAATTTTCATGGAAAGGTGTGTGTTTTTATCGTAATTATGATATATCTACTTGCATCTTTCGATAAAATGACCATTTTACAGCTTCATGAGTCTAGTCACATGTCTTCTGCGTTGTGAAAATTCAAATAATTCATCCAATCTTTGTCAAAAATAAAATAAAATTATTCAAATAATTCATCCAATCTTTTCTTGGTTTGTTGATTAGCTAGTTAAGATCTTTGAAGTAGTCTCTTTCGTAGTAAAGCTAACAAGTGTTAATTTCTAATCTTTAAACTGTTATAAAGGATGCAAGAAAATAACACGGAAATAGATGATAACTAGAAACAAAATGTGATTCATCTATTGACAACGTCTATAGAAATTTTTTTAAAGCAATGCTAAAGAATCACACCATATTTAAGGCATATCAACAAAAACTAACTTAGTTTTATTTTTGCAGACATAATAGGCCAAAACTCACGGGTACGATCTTGTGTTCACTTTTCTTTAGCGCCCTTCTGGGGTAAGTTTCTCTTGATATAGTTTCAGCAATAATGGCTTATAAAAGATTGTCTAATTTTTTTTTATCATTTACAAATTGGCAGGACAAGTTTGGTGCAATACTTCTTTCTTGTTGGACTACAAAATACGTCTTCTACTTTCGCCTTAGCGTTTAGCAACATGGTTCCTTCAGTCACTTTTGCTTTGGCTCTCGTTTTTAGGTAATGAAAATCGATCAAAACACATTTCTACACTATTTGACTTCTTATATCCTCTAACTAAATGATGAATGATTAGGCAAGAGACGTTGAACATCAAGAGCAAAATAGGAAGAGCCAAAGTGTTGGGCACAATGATTTGCGTTTGTGGAGCTTTGGTGCTTACACTGTATAAAGGACCCGCCTTAACTCGACAAAACGCTCAAATGCAAACACAAACGTCAAATGGTTCAACAACTTCAGTAACTCAAAAGTGGGCAGTGGGCTCGGTCATGCTGATCATATCAATCTTAATATGGTCATTATGGTTCATCGTTCAAGGAAAAATATGCCGAACTTATCCGTGCAAATACACGACCACCACGATACTATCTTTTTTTGGTGTGATCCAATCCGCTTTGCTGAGTTTGATCTCGGAGAGAAGCATATCCATGTGGGTCCTTAAAGAGAGGTTCCAAGTTTTGTCTCTACTTTATTCGGTAAGCAAAATCACATTTACTATATACTTTGCCTACCAAATCTATTCTGTCTGATTCATTATGTGCCTTAAGCTTAATGCTTTTACATGTAATCAAATGCTTTACAGATTACCAATGACGATTTGGTCTATTGGTTAAAACTCATCAAATTCCGTTGTGAATGATCTTTTAATCTACAAATGAAATATACGGCCTACATGCACCTAAATTCTATCCACTAAAAATGTTATATAAGTTGCAAAGGAGGCGAAATCAAAATTACTAGAAATTGTAATTTCATGAAATCGTTCTAAAGTAAAGTATATGCGCTTATATATGTCCCAACTATGATCGGTACATGTATAGGGTATAGTGGGATCAGGATTGTGCTACGTTGGAGTGTCGTGGTGTCTCCAGCAAAGAGGTCCAGTCTTCACGTCGAGTTTCATCCCTTTGATTCAAGTCTTTGCTGCCTTTTTCAGCTTCTCTTTTCTTCATGAGCAAATTTACTGCGGAAGGTAACCTACGATTTTCTTTCTACGTATTTATATATATCTTTAATGATGTTATTTTATGATTTATGTATCTAATAATTTAATTTCAACGTACGTACAAACAAACGATTTTAAAATTGCATTGGTTAAAACGCATCATATATATAAATAAAGTGTTGCGTAATATACATATTTAAATGGATTCATTGACTTGCATAGATTATGCCTACACTAAAAAGTAAAGACCCTTTCATCTGTCTGAAGTATCCTTTGAATGCAGTGTACTGGAGTTAAACCAAATTGATGCATAAATCGTATTGCATAACATAAGTTGAAACATTATTAACTTTGTAGAATATTATTGGAAACTTATCAAGACCTTTAACATGGAGACTGAGAAATGTTTTATATGATTTTCTCTCGCCTAACAGTAGATATTGAATCAGTTATTTTATTTTGGTTACAAATTATTTCTGACAAATGAAACGGATGTGGCATGACAAAAAGTGTGATAGGATCAACGGTCATCATCGTCGGACTTTATATACTTTTATGGGGGAAAAGCAAGGACAAGCCGGCACCAGTAACCAAACAAGAACATTTAAATCTCGATCTTGAAGGTTGCGGGACAGCTCCAAACGAACTTAATGGTGCTGCCCATCCAGTTTCTGAAAAATAATTGCTTCGAAGTATATATTATTTTGTTTTTCTTATCAAAGAACTCTAAGACGACTAAGTTAAGGTTAGTAGAAAAGTCACATTAACGGAAATGTAACCGTAAAACTGTTATAAAGACATAAAATATGTTCAGATTTCGTTCTTATCTGCCAATGAAAAGTTAAATTAGTTTTTAACAAGTTAACGTTATATACATTAATTGAGAAATACTAACAAATGCCCGTCTAGCTCAGTTGGTAGAGCGCAAGGCTCTTAACCTTGTGGTCGTGGGTTCGAACCCCACGGTGGGCGTTTCCTTTTTACTTTTAATTGATATTGTTTATTTAACAGTTTTTACTTTTTGAAATGACTAAATAAGAATCCCAACCACCTTCGTGTGTAAATCCTCTCTATGACTCTTACCTTTTTCTAAATTATATACTTTCTCCCTTTAAGGACTTTGATATCAAAAAGCCTAAAGTACACAAATTTTTATTTCAAAAACAAGAAACAAAAGATAGCGCTCCTCAATCCTAGCTAGCTATATTGTTACTGTATTACACAAGTCCCTATACATAGAAACAAAACTGGGACCAACATAGTTAACTACCTTTCTAACAAAATATGATCATCATACTTCTAATTATAACTCAAATTCTTCTCGACCTATCCACAATCACTTAAATCTTGTCGGGAGCTCGGTTATGGACGGGAGGCTTTCCTCGAGGCTTACTATGGATCGGATAATCACTGCGTAACAATCGAGCAAGTTTCTTCATATCCTTGGCTGAAGAAAATAGTTCACGTTTTGGTAGGCTATTACCGTTGGTGAGATCATCGATATGCTGCCAATATTTATCATGTATTGAATTATTAATACTGTAGGAATAATGAAGAGACTAAATATCTTAAAGAAGGTTTACAAGACAAACCTTAGTGGTGCCAAGATCTGCCAATATATTGGTCTCCTTATGTTCTCCTGCAATAAAGCCAAAACATATCTTGAATGAAGACATGCTCAATTAATACCTTTACTAATTATTATAAAGAAAAATGAATTTCGTTTCTTATAAAGAGTAGAAAAAGTGTTATTTTGTAAAAAACTTAAAACTAGTTTTGACCCAAAAATAAGAAACATAAAACTAACTAACGGAAATATACAAATGCTACAAATATTACAAACTATATATTTTTGCTGCTGTTGTTATAGGTTATGTCTAGGAGGATGACGTGCTGGTCCACGATAATCATCATAGAAAGCCACAAATCGACCAGAAGGTTTTTTCTTCTTGGGTTTCCATTTAAATGAAGAACTCTTACTTCTCTTATGAAACCCTAATTTTCGCTCCACCATCAATTGCCTTGATGCACCTGGTGAAATCTTTATACTCAAATCATCATTATTCGTCGCCCTTACTTTCTCCTTCTTGGCTATAACCACTGTGGTACTCATTGTTCTCCCAGGCCTTAGTTTCCTCGGTGCTCCGGTGTTGGTGAAGTCGTGGGAATCCTGCTATGGTGTATAAATTGATATAATGGATGGATATCATTTTAAATATACAAATTATTTGAGAAATAATTTGATGAAAAAAATCCTATACTTTAGGATGCAGTGTCGATGAATCTTCATCTCCACGATAGTAAAGACTTTTGTGATCAGCATCTCCGCCTATCAAAACAAATCGAAAGATATAGTGCAAAAGAAAGTTATTAATGTCTATTTTATTAAGCTAATCATCAGAAAACAATGATTATGCAAGATAAGAGTAAGGTAACGAAAGAAAAGTAAAATTAGGGATCTTTATGTAAAGGCACCTTCATGAGCATAGACTAGGATATGGTCTTCTAGGGTTTGAATGATACTAAGGAAAGCTACTACTATGATTGTGAATCTCATCATGATTATCAAAGATATATGCTTCCAAAAGGTTTTTCTCGCTCTCTATCTTCTCTCTAGTAGTTGTTTATGAAGAAGAGATACCTACATATGAGGGAACTGAGCTCAATACAATTAGTTACAATTCTGATTTATTTTATTTGGTCTCAAGGGAGTAAAGACCCGAGTCAAAAGGGCACGGTTTCTGTCGTCTAGTAATAACAAAAGGAATATTAGTACTTCTAGGTGCATCTATATTATAATACTCGAGAAGTTATATACCTTACGCTGGCCCTTCAAAGATATATAAAAAGAGAAATCAGTTGATGGTGTAATAGGTTAAAGTTTTTTTGGTGTAAGTAATAGGTAATAGGTTAAAATTTCGCCAATAAATTTGAAATATAACTCGAACCTGAACGCTTTCATTCAAGTTTCAGTAATGATCGGTTGGCCAAAAGAAATCCGTCTGGTTTTTTCCCGTTTACAATCCGTCAAAAGAAACTACCTCAAACTTATATTTAACCTTTTTTGACGTCGATTTCGAATTCTTTTGTATATATTGTAAATGTTTCTTACACATATTTAAAGAACTTATGACGTTTGATTTAGAGCTCCCTTGTTAAAATAAATGATACAGACAAAAGATGGATCATTGAGAATCTTCAGTATCCAGAGTTAAGACTTCAGACACAGCAACATAATTATTAATATATATAGATGTTGTACCCCGGAGCTAATAATCCGGCACGCGGATTTTTTCTTTCGTGTGCTATTCAGAACCAAAAGGCAAGATAAATATCACCCTTCTCATATTTTATAGGGTTAGAAAAATAAGAAATAAGATTTGAAGTATAGTTGAAGGGAGCATATGTAAAAATATGTTAAGAGTCTTAGCACAAAAAATACGTTAAGAGTCCCATATCAAAAAAGGATTAAGAGTTGAAGGACATGTAAAAATATGTTAAGAGTCTCATATCAAAAAATTTAAAGAACTAAAGGAACATGAGTAATACGTTTTTTTTTTTGAACAAAGAGTAATACGTTATAGGTAATAAATATACATGAAAACTCCATTTATTCTCAGTTTATTTTGAATTAGGAGCTCATAATTTCATAAAAATAAAACGCGTAGACAAGTTATATATAAGATGTAGACTGAGAAATGGCAAATTGTCTGTAATACTACATTTGTTCCGTAATATAAGATGTTTTACATGAATGCACAAGAATTAAAAAACTTACTTTGTTAGAAGATAATGTCATTAATAATATATAATGAAAATAAGTTAAACTAATCATAAATAATGTAGTAAAATGTTATTAGTTAGTCAACTTTCAATAAAGTTAAAATATCTTAAAAGTATTAAAACATCTTATATTTAGAAACATCAAAACTTTTTCAAAACATCTTATATTATGGAACGGAGGGAGTATATAACAAATACTCCCTCTGTTTCATATTAAGTGTTGTTGTAGAGAAATTTTTTTCGTTACAAAATAAATGTCGTTTTCGATTTTCAATGCAAAATTTATTAATTTTATGCAGTAATTTATTTTTTTATTGGTTGAAATATGGTTAGATGTATAGGTAATTGTGTTTTTATATAGAAAATATACAAAATTAATTGTTTCCTTAATCTGTGTCCACAATGTCAAAATGACACTTAATACGAAGCGGAGGGAGTAATAAGTTAATTAACATGTTGTCAGAATACGTTAATGTGAATTAATGACACAACATGTGTAAGACGTAACGATTTAAATAAAATAACAAGATACAAACGAAGAAGGCACGAGGAAGTGCATCAAATGAAGTGAAGGGGTTGGGCGAAGTGCAGGGGTTGGGAACATGTAAATGTGCATATATAGCTAAACAAATCAATGGTTAATTAATTAACTAAAAAGAGCTTAAGTTCTTAGTATTTGTTTTCTAAAACTATAAGTCTATAACTAATGCCTGGTTAAAAATAATAATAATAATAATAATAATCTATAACTAATGCCGTGTTGCCCGGGATGGTCTCTTCTTACGTGTTGGTTTCCCTGTGAAAGCCTCGTTTTAATTACTAGAGATACTTTTTCTTAACCGACTCATGAACAGAACAGTCCCTGAAAACTTTGATGACACAATCGATTAATGACAACTTTGTGAACTTTGAGGGTTAGTTGGTCGTCTGTTTTGCTATAAACCGTGCAAGTACTAGTTTATTTACAAATTTCATTTCAGAGTTTTCCACATTAACTACGAAAAAGGTAACCAGTAATTATCTTAACTACTCGCATGCATCGACCAAAACGAATTGAGCTACAGCTGATGTTTGGATTGGAAGTTAATTATTTATCCAGGATGATTTGGTTCAGCCAAATATATTTTCACGACAATCGTACAAGAGAAAACTTCATGCGTTAAGAAGCCCGTATTAATTAAGGCCTTAGGTTTAGGCCTCATCTGAGCCCAGTATGCTCATTGCTCACGAGCACATCATCACTTATGTTTTACATAATGATTGATGTTCAAGACCTTCTCGTATAATACAACCAAAACTACAATGCAAAACGCATGAAATGTTGTGGAATCAGTACATTTTATTATCGAATGAAATATCAAACTATATCGTCGAACCTCCAACATAAAATAACAAAGTTTTACTCAGTCCTGAATCCAAAAATATTGCTATTTGTATAAAACCAGAAAATATTTTCCTGCGATCTTCGGATAAGATAATTTTTCATTCATATATACTTTACAGCACGGTTTGACTCGAATTCAATCATCCTCTGGCGGAAAGTTATTCCCCCACATCTCTCCCGTGCGTGCCACTAATCAAAACATTTGACAATAATAATAATAACGTTACAAACAATAATATTAAATTCGAAACCAACTACTATAAAATTAGCATTTATAATTTGTATCATAATCATTGATTTTCTTTATATTCCTTTAATTATTCTTGCATCATTATTGAATTTTGGTTTTTCTCGGCACAAACAAAAAAAGACATTTATTAATTAAAAATAGCAATTATCTAAACCAAGCAAAATAAAGACCAAAGACCAGAGATGAATCAAATCATTTCTGTTAGATCAACAAAAACAAAATAAGGACAAAAACAAAATAATTTATCATTCCTCTTCATGCAAAGATCTAAAAACTAGCACATCTCCTAAAGTGACACGTAGTGTAATTTCACTTCTGTCATTTATTATCTAATCTAAGCTTACCGACACATCACCTTCACTCAGTTACATCCCAAATAGCCAAACCTATTACACGCTCTTCAAAAAACATTTTTTAAGATTTTATCACAAAATAGCTCTAAAAAATAAATAACCAAAATAGCTATTTTTTTATTTTGAAAATTTAAATATTTATTTTTTATCTTTTAAATTTTGAAATCTTATCCCAAAAATTCACTTTTTGAATCTAAACTCTAAGTTTAGATTAGTTAAACCTAGGATAAAAATACATTTTCTTTTTTTAAGAATAAGTTTCGTGACAAAAACTAAAAAAAGTTATCCTATGAATTTTTTTAAAAAAATATGATTGGTTAATAAATATCTATTTAATTGTTCAAACAAAGAGAGGATTAAAAAAAATTAAAAACCACGTGCAGGTGCTTCACCTCCTCCTCCGCCGCTTCTCCTCCGTGAAAACTGCGTTATTCAAAATCTCTGATTACAAAGCCTAAATCCTCTCTCTCTCTCTCCAAATGTTCTTGTCGTCTTCTCACTCTCAAATCCACTTTTTTAAAACACAATCATCCATCCAGTCAACCAAATCTAGATCAAAGTTTGAAACTTTTTTAAAATTTCAATTAATTAGTTTTTTTTCAATTAATTAGTTTCTTTTAAAAAAAACTTATTTGTTCTTTTTCATCTCTTTCCTGTTGCATCTGTAATAGCAAATCTTCAGTTTCTCCTCCAAAGTAACACCCTTTTACTCTGTTTTGTCAAAACAAAACAGAGTAAATTTCAAAACTTTCCTGGAAAGTTCGTTTCTTTTCCTTTCCAATTTGCGTTTCTAGCTAAGGGTATTCAAAGATGGGCGGGGTGACGTCATCTATGGCGGCGAAGTTTGCGTTTTTCCCGCCGAATCCGCCGTCTTACGGTGTCGAGGTGGCGGCAGAGACAGGGAAGCTGAGGCTAACGGGTGTGGAGAACGTGAAGGAGAACGTTGAAGTGTTGAAGCTGAAGACTAAGAGAGGGAATCAGGTGGTTGCGGCGTATATTAAGAACCCTACAGCCTCACTCACTCTTCTCTATTCCCACGGCAACGCTGCTGATCTCGGTCAGATGTTCGAGCTCTTCTCCGAGCTCAGCCTCCATCTTCGCGTCAACTTAATTGGGTAAAATTATTACTCTTTCTTGCATGAGTTGGCGGATAAAGTTAGAATTAGGACAAGATTTTGTTTAGGACAAGTAGTGTCTGCTGCACATCTTGAGGCTGTAAGATAGTCTAAAGAATATGAGTAATTGAGGTTGACAATGTTAATGGATCTGAGTTCTTACACGATATATAACTGAGATCCATTGTTTGAAATCTTGTTATCTTCATGTTTTGGTTGTGTTTTTATCAGTGTTCTAAAAATCTGTCTAGGTGTCTTAAACCGAATCTAAATAAAACGATTGTTCAATCTGATTTTTTTTAAATCAGCATATGCGTTCAAAAAATTGGTGCCTAAACAATAGTTCTCAATAAGGCGCCTAACCACCACGTAGCAATTTTTTAAATAAATGTGTTTTATCAGTGTTCTAAAGATCGGTCTTGGTGACGCCCTCTAGTTATGTTCATGTTTTGGTTGTGTATTATTAGTGTTCTAAAAATCGGTCTTGGTGACGCCTTCTAGTCGGTAAATCGAATCTAAATAAAATGTTTTTTTTCAATTTGCTATTTTTTTAAATCGGTTTATGCGTTCAAAAAATCGGTGTAAAAAATCGGTGTAGGCCTCCGCCTAAACAATAGTTTTCTATAAGGCGTCTAACCACTGCCTAACGATTTCTTGAACCTTTATTTTTATAAATCTTGATTTTCTTGTTCCTTGTTGTGCAGGTATGATTATTCAGGTTATGGGAGGTCTTCAGGGAAGGTATGATTCCATTGTGTGTTTGTATGTGCAACTTATGTGTATGAATTTGATATTACACTTTTGTTTCTCTCCAACAGCCTAGTGAGCAGAACACGTACTACGATATAGAAGCAGTGTACAGATGCTTGGAGGAGCAATATAATGTTAAGGAACAAGATGTTATCTTATATGGACAATCCGTAGGAAGCGGACCGACTCTAGAGTTAGCTTCTCGGTTACCAAACCTCAGAGCCGTTGTTCTTCACAGTGCAATTGCTTCTGGTCTTAGAGTCATGTACCCTGTTAAGCGAACTTACTGGTTTGATATTTACAAGGTTTCCTTCTGAACCTTCATCAAAACATTACATTCTTGATCTTGTCTTTTTCTAATTTGTTTTTGTGTTTGCAGAATGTGGATAAGATATCTACTGTCAAATGTCCTGTTCTGGTGATTCATGTGCGTATCATCTCGTGTCCATGTCATTTTGTTTTCTATTACAGAGTCATTTTTTATCCGAGGCTTACGGTTGTGTGTGCAGGGAACATCAGACGACGTGGTGAAGTGGTCTCACGGGAAGCAACTATTCGATCTTTGCAAAGAAAAGTATGAACCGCTTTGGATCAAAGGAGGGAACCACTGCGATTTAGAGCTATACCCTCAGTACATAAAGCATCTCAAGAAGTTTGTATCAGCGGTTGAGAAGTCACCTCATCAAGGCCAAGCATGTGTGCCACTACAAACAGAGAAGGCTAGGAGCAGTACTGATGTTAGAGAGCCTGCAAGGCCAAGCACAGACCAAAGAGAGAAGTCAAGAACAAGTATGGATCGAAGAGAGATGCCGAAGCTGAGTACAGAGAGTAAAGATAAAGCGAGAGCGAGCGTTGATAAGAGAGAAAGAACGAGGAAAAGTGTTGATGGTAATGCCACAGAACAGCAGATACAAACAGAGAAAGCGAGGAATAGCATTGACAGGTAAACAAAAACCCCAAATTTGTTTAAGTAGATGATGATGATGATGATTATGATGATGTATAATGACAGGTTTGGGGGGTTGATAAGATCAGTAAGTTTGTGCAACATAGATTGTTTCAAACCTACAGCAACAGCTAAGTGAATGAATTGGTAGAAACATGAACATGAACTCACAGACGCATACATGTATCCAAAACATTGTTTGGTCTTGGTTTGTTCTCCTCTCTTTGGAATGTAACAAGTCACACGTCAATGCTTGATCACTGTAACTCTTCCCATCTACTGGATTCAAACAGCTTGATTTGGTTGTTGATATAACCAAATAGGTATCTGTATTACATTTGTTTTTTATACACAGTTTCTACATATACACTCAACGACAAATGATACAAACCACAAAGAGAAGAGAAGTCTCGTCTTCTTGAATTATTTGATTTTTACATAAGGAGAATGAATAAAAAAAAACGCTGTTGCTTCCTTCATCCACGATGTGTGTGCTTTTTGAATAACGCATAAGCATCGCTGTAAATGGCGACTGCATTGGACATCACCGCAAGAACAATCATGAAAACGGCTAAGGTCGTGTCCCTGCCTGTTGCTCTGCTATGACGATCCCTGCAAAAGAACATAACAAAAGTCGAAATAAACTACCAAATCTGATTTAGCTAAGAGCAAGGTTTTAAAAATTGGTAGGCAAATCGATCTTAACTGAAACAAATTTTTAAAAATTTGGTTTATGCGATTTAAATCGGTTTAAATCAATTATATAGACTTAAATTAGTCTAAATCAAGCAATGTTATCTTCTAATTTCTATCTAATTTTTATAATTCATCAAAAGAAATAATAATTAAAAAAAAAACTAAAATATCTAATATAAATGTAAAATATATAAAAGTTAGATCAGCAATTCGTTTAGACCCCGCCAAACCTCCCGAACAATCCAACTAGTCAATAGTTTTCTACGAAACGCGTAGTTACCGCCTAGCTATTTTTTGAATATTGACTAAGAGAGAGATACGCAACGATATGTGCAGATTTATAGAAACAATAAACTTACTTTAGTATAACGGAAGCTGGGAATATGAATCCGAGACAAACAGCAGCAGTAGCTCCAGTGAACTGGAAAGCATCCCAAATGCTAGGGATGAAGTTTGCACCCAAGAAGATCACAGTGATGAGACCGGCACTGAGGCAACCGAACCTCACATTTGAGGAAGTTAACGATGGAGATGAAGGGAACAAGAGCCCGTCAATGTTGATCCTCAGCGGGTAGAAAACAATGGGGAACACGAGCATAAGATGAAGAGCATAGCTGACTCGAACCGCGTCATTAAGGACAGAACCAAAAGGGATTCCAAGGTCGGTGTCGAAATTTGCAAGGACATCATCAAGAGTATCGTCACCAAACAAGAGGAACCCGAAAATGCTCGTCATTATGTAAACAGATGAGCATAGCATGAGAGCTGATCTGACTACAGGTCTTATCTGAGACGGGTCGTCTAGCTCGTTCTGTATGCTGTGAACTGAAGGCAAAACAAAGAACATGAGTTTTTGTTTATTATTCTAATAAAGAATAGAGTGTACATACCATTGTAATGGCAAATAAATGCGGTGACAAGAACAGGTACAACAGTGAAGAGATTCCAGAAGGATGTTAAGTCACTAACATCTGGTAGCAGTCTTGGCATCGCCACGCCGCCACTGATCAGTTTCATGATGGAAATCCCAGCTGTGATGACGAGAAACACGACGGCTAGAGCCACTGATAATGCAGATGTAAATCTCAAAGAGTCTGCAAAGACAGCATGTCAGAAGCAAACTTGGAGATCAAGCAAATGCTCGCGTTAGAACTAAAACACTAACCAATTCGCTTGAAACAAGCCAAAGGAGCAAACACACCAAGAGTTGTAATGAGAAGAACAAAAGCTCTTCCGTTCCACCAATGGTGACCGAACCATCCTTCAAGAACACCATGATGATGAGTCCCATCTTCTGTCTTCCCAGCCAACACATCACCTTCAACAACAACAAAACAACCATAGATAGAAGAGTGTAAGATACAACCAGTGTTCTAAAAACAATTTTTTGAAAAAAAAAATCAGTCAAACCGCCAAAAAAGCAGTCAATCAATAATTCTTGAACATTGGAAACAACAAAACATATTAGACTCTCAAAAAGACAAGAAGATAATCAATGCATACCAATGATGATCATGTAGACAATCAAAACACCAATGTTGTTCACAAGCACAGCGACCTGAAGCAAAATCTTCCCAGGTTTGCCAAAAGAATCACCCATCAAGCCACCATAAGATCTACTCTTCTTAATCTTACTAAACCTAAGCAAGAACTCAATAGACGCATCGGTCAAGAAAGCCATGACAACAATCATCGCAATCCCGAGCACAAGCCCCAGGATCTTCATCGTGGCGGGCAAAGCCATGATGCCAGCGCCGATTATGGTGGTGGAGAGATTGAAAACCGCTCCACTAAACGAAGCTCCGTTGAATTCGTCGTACGCAGCAACTTCTTCTCCCTGAGATTTGGGCAGTAACGGAGCAGCAGCATCATTAGAGGACGAACCACTGCTCCTCCTTTGACTCGGAGTAGCATCATCCATCGTCATCTGTGGATACTGGTTATATAAAAATGAATCCTTTTAGCAATCATATAAAAGTCAAATGTCTTTGGAGGCACCTTAAAGGAGAGAACTTTGACCTTAAAATTGAGCAGAGACGAAGTTTGATTAGACAAGTAGGGATCAAGAACCCTCAAATTGACACAAACCCAATTGAATTTGATTGAAATTGGTGTAACCCAGATGAAAAAATATACTTTTGGAGAATTAACGAAATTGTATAAAGGTGGAGACTTTAGTTTTCTCCTGATTGAGAAGAGAAGATTTGAGATATGATTGAATGAGATTATAGCCTCACGAGTTTTTTTTTTTTTGTGTCTCGCTGACGATGGCTAATGATTGATTATACGAAACTCATTCGTAAAAGATACTTTAAAACAAGTTTTTGTTTGGTATTTGGATAGTGGGTAACGTGAATAGCTAAAACTGAATGATCAAAATTATCTGTATTGTTGATGACTACTTGTTTCGACATTTATGTGGTGCTGATTAGGATTCAAGAGAGACTCGACGCAGCGTTTAGGATCATCGCTGAATCGAATAGTTACACTGTGCGCAAGAAAGCAAAACTGTAATTGGTTTTACCGTCTTTCGAGCATATATTTAGAAAGCTTTAAATATGTAGTTACAAAAAGGCTGCAATGGTGGTGTATCCCCTGTATATTATTTAAGAAACATTATAACTATTTTTTTGTAACCACGTGTTTATCACTAAAATGATTTTTAGAATCATTAGAGAAATATGTTGGTTCATCTAATTATATAATAAGTTTTTTATTAAACAAACAATAAATTCATCATTAATGTACTTTATTATTTCTTTAAATAAAATTTACGGAATTGCCTAATGTGGCTAAGGTATATATGACAATTAATGATTTTGAGTAATAAAAATTTGATAAAAAATAGTGTATCTTCTATCATATTTGTTTAATTTTAAACTATTAAATAAATTAAACAACCACAATAACCATATAATAAAAATTTTGATTTTTATTTATATGTTATATTTTGAATTTTTACAAATGGCTATAAATTACTAAAACTGTTAAGAGTCTCACATTCAAATTTTATGATTCATGGTTTAAAA